>NW_004444177.1:457852-485280 GCF_000243295.1 Trichechus manatus latirostris
GGGTTGTTAACCTATGTCATAAAACAATATGTGTACTGACTGTTTAATGAGAAACTATTTGTTCTGTAAACCTTCATCTAAAGTACAATAAAAAATAAAATAAAAAAAGTAATCAAATGGTGCAGATGAGGCTAAGACAGCAGAGTAGTCAAACGCTTCCTGTGGTTGCTCTTACATCAAAGACCTGAAAAACAAGTGAGTCGATTATATATGACAGTCTAGGAGTCCTGATCATCAATGACAAAACTGAGGGGCTGGACTGAGTGGCCAAAGGAAGGAGAGACAGCTCAGAAGCAGCGAAGAAAAGTGCCAGTCATGAGGTAGCCGGTACCCTGCAGGCTGTGTCGGCTGTTGCTCACAGGCTGAGCTAAGCAGTAGTGCTCAGGACGAGCTTCACCACATCGGGAGAGACTGGGTGGCAGACAGTCTGCACAAGCCTCCGGATACAGGAGAAAGCAGCGCTTGACTTTCGTTAAGTGCAAGCGTCTAATCTATGGAGAGGGGTGAAAATAACCCCTCCTCCTCCAGGACTTTCACAACAGAGAAGTGCCACATTGCCCTCACCCATCCCCCACCCCACTCTGGTCCAACACCAGTCCGGCAGTATTCAACAACTGCCATGCCCCCTAAGCCAGAACTCAGTGATATCTGCACCCCAGCAAGTCTTGTGGCTGTAGGAAAAAAAAAAAAAAAAAGCCAAGCCCCTTAAGCCAGGAACTCAGGACTAGCTGCGCACAAACCAGTCTTGTGGTTTCAAAAAATCACCACATCTCCTAAGCAGGGAACTCAAGGCAGGCACTGCCCCTTTGCCTAGGAACTGGCATAAGGGGTCCACAGACTTCTAGCACTCTTTGTCCCTGCCTAGACCTATGTGGGCCCAATTCAACAGCATAGGCCCTCATTAGCATAGAATAACAGGGAACATACCTGAAGCGTATTTTCAGTTGCAGCAGCCAAGGAGGAGTTGCAGATTTGTGATATTTGACAACACCCTGCCCATTAAGCAGAGTCCTCACCCACCCACATCAGGGGCCTGAGGGCTGGTGGTATCACCCATTCCATCTGGGCACCCATGACAGGAGTTTGAGAACAAGTGGTGCCTCCCAGTCCTTAGAGCCAACAGCATTGGGTGCCAAAATCTGGTTGCAGAACCCACTCACCTATGCAATCTGGTGGACAGGGACATGCCTTCCCCCCAGGCACTCAGGGGAAGTTGTCAGCCCCCTGCCTTGCTCAGCACATACCTCCTACTGCAGCCAGAAACCTGTGCTGGCTCTAAACGCCCCTATGCAGCCCAGACAATCTAGGACTGTAGGTGAGAGTCTGCACCACATACTCAGTGACTGACAATCTAGACACCTTAGCTGAATTCAAACAAGAAAAGTGAACAGACTCCAAGGCTCACACATCTCATAGGTGCTCTAACCACCTGGTGACAGGACACCAGAGCTTCAAATATACCAATAACCAAAATAGCTCACATGCCCAGCCTACTTCAGCATATCAAAACAAAGCAAAACAAAAAGCAAGGACACAGTAAGCAAACATACAATAAATAAATATAATAACTTACTGATGGCTCACAGACAACAGTCAATATCAAATCACATAAAGAAGCAGGTCAAGATGGCTCCAGCAAGTGACCAAAACAAAGAATCAGGAAACCTTCTGCAGGAAGAAAAGGTCTTGGAATTACTGGAGTTGGAATTCAAAAGATTAATAATCAGAGCTCTTCAAGAGATCAGGAAGGAGATGAGGCGAAACTCAGACCATGCCAAGGAATGCACAAACAAAGAAATAGAGGAATTCGGGAAAAGAATACAAGAAAAGAATGACATATTTAACAGGATGCTAGGAACCATAGAAAGACATCAACTAGAAATCTAGAAGTTTAACATTAAATTTCAGAATTAGACAACACAACAGAAAGTCATAGGAGCATGACTAAGGATATGGAAGTCAGAATTAGTGAGATTGAACATAAATCCCTTGACACCAATTTATTTGAGTAAATATCAGACAAAAGAATTTTAAAAAATGAAGAAACTCTAAGAATTATGTAGACACTATCAAGAGGAAAAACCTACCAGTGATTGGAGTACCTGAACAGGAGGGGATAACAGAAAATACAGAGAGAATGGTTGAAGATTTGTTGACAGAAAACTTCCCTGATATCATGAAAGACAAGAAGATAGCTATCCAAGAAGCTCATCAAACCCACACAGGGTACATCCCAAAAGAAATTCACCAAGACATATTATAATCAAACTTATCAAAACCAAAGATAAAGAGAGAACCTTAAGAGCAGCTAGGGATAAATGAAAAGTCACCTACAAAGGAGAGTCAATAAGACTAAGCTCTGACTACACAGCAGAAACCATGCAAGCAAGAAAGCAACGGGATGACACATATACAGATTTGAAGAAAAAAAAAAAATGGCAAGCAAGAATTATATATCCAGCAAAACTGTCTCTCAAATATGATGGAAAAATTAGCACATTTCCAGATAAACAGAAGTTACGGGAATTTGTAAAAAACAAACTAAAATTGTAAGAAATATTAAAGAGAGTCCTTTTAATAGAGAACCAAGAATATCAGATAACAACCCAAGACTAGAACATAGGACAGAACAACAAGATATCAACCCAGATAGGGAAGTCGCAAAAATAAGTCAAAGCTAAGACTGAAAACAGGGGAACAGAGACGTCAATAAGTAAATGATGACAATATTAAAACAAAAAAGAGGGACTAAATAGTGTAATCATAGAACTTTCATATGGAGAGGGAGTTAAGGCGATATCAAGAAATAAAAGACTGGTTTAAACTTAGAAAAATAGAGGTAAATTTCAAGGTAACCACAAAGGAAACTAATAAATCTACACATTAAAATAAAAAAGAAGAAAAACACAAAGATTAAACAAATACAAAATCAACAATAATGAAAAAGATTAAATGAAAATACATAAAGAAAAATGACTCAGCACAGAAAATTAAGTGGAACAAAGAAACTGTCAACAACACACACACACAAAATACATCAAACACAGGACTAAACTCATACGTACCAATAATTACACTAAATGTAAATGGACTAAATGCACCAATAAATAGAGAGTGGCAGAATGGATAAAAAAAAATATGATCCATTTATGCTGCCTACAAGAGACACACCTTAGACTCAGAGACAGAAACAAACTAAAACTCAAAGGATGGAAAAATATATATCAAGCAAACAACAACCAAAAAAGACCAGGAGTGACAATATTAATCTCTGACAAAATAGACTTTACAGCAAAATCCACCACAAAGGATAAGGAAGGACACTATATAATGATTAAAGGGTCACTACACCATGAGGACATAACCATAATAAATATATATGCACCCAATGACAGGGCTCCAAAATACATACAACAAACTGTAACAGCATTCAAAACAAAAGGAAATAGCTCCACAATAATAGTAGGAGACTTCAACACACCACTTTTGGTGAAGGATGGAACATTTAAAAAGAAACTCAATAAAGACATGGAACATCTAAATGCCACAATCAATCAACTTGACCTCATAGACATATACAGAATACTCCACCCAACAGAAGCCAAGTATACCTTCTTTTCCAATGCACATAGAACATTCTCCTGAATAGACCACATATTAGGCCACAAACCAAGCCTTAACAGAATCCAAAACATTGAAATATTACAAAACATCTTTTCTGATCATAAAGCCATAAAAGTAGAAATCAATGACAGAAACAGCAAGGAAAAAAATCAAAAACGTGGAAACTGAACACCACCTTGCTCAAAAACTACTGGGTTATAGAAGAAACCAAGGATGGAATAAAGAAATTCATAGAATCAAATGAGAATGAAAACACATCTTACCAGAACCTTTGGGACACAGCAAAAGCAGTGCTCAGAGGTCAATTTATAGCAATAAATGCACATATCCAAAAAGAAGAAAGGGCCAAAATCAAAACATTAACCCTACAACTTGAACAAATAGAAAGAGAGCAACAAAAGAAGCCCAGGGCACCAGAAGAAAGGAAATAAAGATTAGAGTAGAAATAAATGAACTAAAGAATAGAAAATCAATTGAAAGAGTCAACAAGACAAAGCTTGTTCTTCAAAAAGATCAACAAAATGGATAAACCATTGGCCAAACTGGCAAAAGAAAAACAGCAGAAGAAGGAAATAACCCTAATAAGAAATGAGATGGGCGATATTACAACAGACTCCACTGAAATGAAAAGGATCATAACAGAATACTATGAAAAATTGTACCCCAATAAATTTGAAAACCTAGAGGAAAAGGACAAATTTCTAGAAACACACCACCTACCTAAACTAACACAAACCGAGGTAGAAAAACTAAATAAATGCATAAAAAAAGAAGAGATTGAAGAGGTACCTAAAAAACTCCCGATGAGAAAAAGTCCTGGCCCTGACAGCTTCACTGGAGAATTCTACCAAACTTTCAGAGAAGAGTTAATACTAGTCCTACTAAAGGTATTTCAGAGCATGGAAAAGGAAGGAGCACTCCTGAACTCATTCTATGATGCCAGTATAACCCTAATACCAGAGCTAGGTAAAGTCATGATAAATAAAGAAAATTACCGACAAATATTCCTCATGAACATAGACACAAAATTTTCAACAAAACTCTAGCCAATAGAATTCAACAACATATCAAAATAATAATTCACCATGACCAAGTGGGATTCAAACAAGGTATGCAAGGATGGTTCAGCATAAGAAAAACAATCAATGTAATCCATAACAGAAATAAAACAAAAGATAAGAACCACATGATCTTATCAATTGATGCAGAAAAGGCATTTGACAAAGTCTAACACACATTCCTCATAAAAACTGTCAGCAAAATAGGAATAGAAGGGAAATTCCTCAACATAATTAAGGACATTTATACGAAGCCAACAGCCAGCATCATTCTAAATGGAGAAAGTCTGAAAGCATTCCCCTGGAGAATGTGAACCAGACAAAGATGACCTTTATCACCACTCTTATTCAACATTGTGCTGGAGATCCTAGCCAGAGCAATAAGGCAAGAAAAAGAAACAAAGTCCATGCAAATTTGTAAGGAAGAAGTAAAAGTATCCCTATTTGCAGATGATATGATCTTATACACAGAAAATCCCAAAGAATCCACAAGACAACTATTGGAACTAAGAGAAGATTTCAGCAAAGTATAAGGATATAAGACAAACATACAATAATCAGTTGGATTCCTCTACAACAACAAACAGAACTTCGAAAAGGAAATCACCAAATCAATATCATTTACAATAGCCCCCAAGAAGATAAAATACTTAGGTATAAACCTAACCAGAGACATAAAAGACCTATATAAAGAAAACTACAAGATACTACTGCAAGAAACCAAAAGAGACCTACATAAGTGGAAAACATAGCATGCTCATGGATAGAAAGACTCATCATTGTAAAAAGGGCATTTCTACCCAAAGCGATCTACACATACGATGCAATCCTCATCCAAATTCCAAAAGCATTTTTTAATGAGATGGAGAAAAAAAACACCAACTTCATATGGAAAGGGAAGAGACCCCGGATAAGTAAAGCATTACTGAAGAAGAAGAACAAAGTGGGAGGCCTCATACTACCTGATTTTAGAACCTATTATACTGCCAGGATATAACAGCCTGGTACTGGTACAACAACAGATACAAAGATCACTGGAACAAAATTGAGAATCCAGGCATAAATTCATCCATCTATGAGCAGCTGATATTTGACAAAGGCCCTAAATTGATTAAATGAGGAAAAGACAGTCTCTTTAACAAATGATGCTGGCATAACTGGATATCCATCTGCAAAAAATTGAAACAAGACCCATACCTCACACTGTGTACAAAAACTAACTCAAAATAGATCAAAAATCTAAATATAAAATCTAAAACAATAAAAATCATGGAACTAAAAATAGGGACAATGCTGGGAGTCCCAATACATAAATAGTATACAAACCATAAGTAAAATGGACAAAAGTAGATAACTAGTAGCTCCTAAAAAATGAAATGTTTATCCTCATCAAAAGACTTCACAAAAAGAGAACCTACAGACTGGGAAACAAAAAATTGGCTATGACACATCTGATAACGGTCTGATCTCTAAAATCTGCAAAATACTGCAACACCTCAACAACAAAAGACCAATAACCCAATTAAAAAATGCGCAAAGGATATGAAGAGACACTTCACCAAAGAAGACATTCAGGAAGCTAGCAGATACATGAGGAAATGCTCACGATCATTAGTCATTAAAGAAATGCAAATCAAAACTACAATGAGATATCATTTCACCCAACAAGGCTGGCACTAATCCAAAAAGCACAGAATAATCAGTGTTGGTTGCAGAGGTTGTGCAGAGACTGGAAAACTTATGCACTGCTGGTATAATGTAAAATGGTACAACCACTTTGGAAAATGATTTGATGCTTCCTTAAAAAGCTAGAAATGGAAGTACCGTATGATCCAGCAATCCCACTCCTTGGAACATATTCTAGAGAAATAACGGTTGTCACACGAATAGATGTATGCGTATCCATGTTCATTGCAGCACTGTTCACAATAGCAAAAAGATGGAAACAACGTAAGTGCCCATCAATAGATGAATGGATAAACAAATTATGGTACATACGCACAATGGAATATTATGCAATGATAAAAAACAATGATGAATCCACCAAACATCTCACAACATGGATGAATCTGGAGGGCATTATTCTGAGTGAAATTAGTCTGTCACAAAAGGACAAATGTTGCATGAGACCACTGTTATAAGAACTCAAGAAAAGGTTTAAACGCAGAAAGAAAATATCCTATGATGGTTATGAAGGTAGGGAGGGAGAGAGAGGGGAATTCACTAACTAGATAGTAGACAAGAATCATCTTAGGTGAAGGGAAGGACAGCACACACTACAGGGGAAGTCAGCATAACTGGACTAAAACAAAAGCTAAGAAGTTTGCAAAACATAACCAAACACTTTGAAGGACAGAATAGCTGGGGCTGTGGTCTGGGGACAATGGTTTCTGGGGGGCATCTAGGTCAATTGGCATAACAAAGTTTATTAAGAAAATGTTCTGCATCCCACTTTGGTGAGTGACATCTGGAGTCTTAAAAACTTATGAGTGGCCATCTGTCATGGACTGAAATATGTCCCCCAAAAAATATGTGTATCAGTTTGGCTGGGCCATGATTCCCAGTCTTGTGTGGTTGTGTACCATTTTGTAATCTGATGTGATTTCTTTAAGTGTTGTAAACTCCATCACTATGATCTAATAAGATGGATTAGTGGCAATTATACTGATGAAGTTTACAAGATTAGATAGTGTCTTAATCCAATCTCTTTTGAGATATAAAAGAGAGAAGTGAGCAGAGACTCATGGGAACCTCACACCAGCAAGAAGACAGTGCCAGGAGCAGAGCGTGTCCTTTGGACCTGAGGTTCCTGTGCTGAGATGCTCCCAGACCAAGGGAAGACTGATGCATAACAAGGACCTTCCCCTAGAGCTGACGGAGAAAGAGCTCCCCTGGAGCTGATGCCCTGAATTTGGACTTGTAGCCTACGGGACTGTGAGAAAATAAACTTCTCTTTGTCAAAGTCATCCACTCTTGGTATTTCTGTTATAGTAGCACCAGATAACTAAGATAGCATCTAAGTTGCATCTATTGGTCCCACCCAACTTGGAGCAAAGGAGAATGAAGAAAACCAAAGACACAAGGAAAATATTAGCCCAAGAGACAATAGGGTCACATAAACCAGGGACTCCATCAGCCTGAGACCAGAAGAACTAGATGGTGCCCAGCTACCACTAATGACTGCCCTGACAGGGAACATAATGGAGAGTCTCTGATGGAGTGGGAGAAAAGAGTGGAGTAGAACTCAAAGTCATATAAAAGGACCAGACTTAATGGTCTGACTGAGACTGGAGGAACCCCCAACGCTCTATTAATCCAGAACTAAAACCATTCCCACAGGTCGCTGTGAGTCAGAGTTGACTCGATCAAATGGGTGGCTCCTGTCCGGAGGCAGGATGAGAAGGCAGGAAGGGAGAGGAACTGGTTGAATGGACACAAGAAACCTGGGGTGGAAAGAGGGAGTGTGCTGTCACATTATAGCAATTGCCACTAATGTCACTTAATAATATGAGTGTAAATTTTTTATAAGAAATTAACTTGAGCTGTAAACTTTCACCTAAAGTACAATTAAAAAAAAAAAAAAAAGAAATCAAACAACATATTGCACTGGGCAAATCTACTGTAAAAGACTTCTTTAAAAGTGTTAAAAAGCAAGGATGTTACTTTGAAGACTCAGGTAAGCCTGACCCAGGCCATGGCATTTTCAGTCACCTCATATGTATGAGAAATCTAGACAATGAATAAGTAAGACCGAAGAAGAATTGATGCCTTTGAATTATGATGTTGGTGAAGAATATAGAATATATCATAGACTATCAGAAGAATGAACAAATCTGTCTTGGAAGAAGTACAGCTAGAATGCTCCTTAAAAGCAAGGCTGGCAAGACTTTATCTCACATACTTTGTAAGTGTTATCAGGAGGGACCAGAACCCTGAAGAAAGACATCATGCTTGGTAAAGCAGAGGTTCAGTAAAAAAGAGGGAAGCCCTCAACAAGATGGATTGACACAGTGGCTGCAACAATGGACTCAAACACAGCAACAATTGCGAGGATGGCATGGGACTGGGCAGTGTTTTGTTCTGTTGTACATAGAGTCGCTATCAGTAGGAACTGACTCAACTACACCTAACAATAACAAGAATTTTTGTCATAATAGTATGGATTTTCTCAAATGCTTTTGTGCACCTAATGAGAAAATTATGACATTTCTTTTGTCTATTAATGTTACACTGATTTTTGAACATTGAAACAACTGTACATTCTTGAGATAAACCCCACTTAATCATGCTATATTATTTATTTTGTATATTGTTTAATTTGCTAAAATTTTGTTAAGAATTTTTGTGTAGATCATTGGTCTGTAGTTATCTTTTCTTGTAATGTCTTTTTCTGATTTCTCTAGCAGGATAATACTGGCCCCATTAAATGAATTGGGAAGTGTTTCCTCTAATCTATTTTCTGAGACTGTTTGTAGACCTGGCAGACATTTTTTCTTAAATATTTCATGGATTTCACTGTTTAAGCTACCTGGACCTGGAATTATTGTTGTGGACTATTTTAAATGATGAATTTAATTTCTTTAATAGTTACAGAATAAATATCCCTATTGATGTTTTGTCCACATGTGTACTTTTTTCTCAATTACTGAGAAAAACCAAAATCAAACCTACTGTCGTCAAGTCGATTCTGACTCATAGCGACCCTCCAGGACAGAGAACTTCCCCATAGGGTTTCTAAGGAGCTGCTGGTGGATTCAATCTGCTAACCTTTTGATTAACAGCCAAGCTCTTAACCACTGTGCTGCCAGGGCACCAATTATTGAGAAAGAGTTATTGAAATCTGTATTACTCTTTTTTGCCTATTTCTCCTGTAAGTTCTATTGGGTTTTGCATTTTTCATCTCTGTATGTTCTATTTAATTAAATCTTTTAAAAATACTTTGCATATCTTTCCTCATTGTGTTCATATTTTTCTTTACATTTTTGAGTATTTATAGAATTTCTAGTAACTATTTTAGATCTTTACCTTCTAATTCCATTGTCTTTGCCCTTTTTGTCTGTTTCTATTGATTGGTTTTTCTCTTGATCTGAGTTACATGTGTCTCCTGACATGGGAAATCTTACATTTTGAGTGCTGGATTTTGTTTTATTCCTTTAATAAATGTTGGCTTTTGGACTGGCATGCAGTTATTTGCTGATCAGGTTGACCTTATCAAGGCTTGCTTTTTAGCTTGGTTGCTATGTCCACAGCAGTGCCTATGGGCTAGATTTGCTCCACTATGAAGACAACACCCTTTTGTGGATTCTTCCTGATGTTCCAATTATTATGATGTTTCTGTACATTGGCCAAGGAAGCACAAATATCCCCATTCCTGTGATAGCCTGAGAATTGTTTGGTCAACAGCTTCCTGGATGTTCTTTCCCTGACCTCACGGAGACCCCCTCCCTACCTGCATAGGTTCATGCTCAGGAGACTTCTCTGCAGATCTCTCCTCCTCTTCTTATTCTTCCCTTTCTCTCTGCCTGCAACTCCCTTTTCTCTGGCACTCTGTGTCATAATTTCTAGCTACCTCAGCCTGACTGGTCTCCAATCTCTGTCTCTTCAATTTAGCGAACTTCCCAGCTCCATTTGCATTCACCTTCCCTGCCTTGCAGTCTGGAAACTGCCTCCAGAACATGAGCTTTTTCCCTTTCTGTGTTGCATGATGCAAAATGTCTGAAAAGAGTTATTGCATATATGTTGTTCAGTTTTCTAGTTGTTTATTGTGGGAGGGAAATTCCTATAGCAGTGAGTAGAAACAGAAGTTTCTATTCTTGTTTAAATAAAAAAAAGTAAGAAGTTTTACGAAAACTTTTTTTAAGAAAAATAAAATAATTCCCCTATTTAAAACATTTCTATGTTCTCTCTATGGGTCCTTCTTCTTCTCCAATATAAAAACAGACAAGCATAAATCAAATTTCTGGTAGTTTCATAAGATCTGTTTTTTGTAGAGAGGTAGTAGACACTTTTTTGCTTTGTTTCACTGTTGCTAATTTGTTGTCTTTTACTATTTTGCCGTCTACTCGCACCCTTTGCTCAATCCATGAGATTTATTTATTTCTCTTTTTTCTATTCTTTTCAAGTTTTAGACTAAGTGGTATCCTAATGTAAGGATAGGAGTATGGGTTTTGGTTTCCCTCAGAATTCCAGCTTTGTCTTAATATCAGTGTGTCAAGTTATTTAATATCTCTAGACCTTGTTTCCTTATTTATAAAGGGAAAGTAATAATTCTAACATCTAGAATTAAAGGAAATAATGTGTAGATTCCTTGTCACCTGGTAGGGGTTTCCTCTTGCCTCCCGAAACCCCTTCTCTGCCATTTATAAAGTATGACAACAGTTTGTGACAAGAATATTATTTTGTTAATGCTGCTTTGGTTATTTTAACCATATTTATTAATCTTATTGCCTGAATGTTATTAAAAAATTCAAACCAAAACATGTAACAAAGAGTATATTTGCAAAGACTGAAAGCAGTGTCCAAATGTATTTGTGACATGTTTACATAGACTGCAGGAGCATTTTCCCAGGGATCTTAACGTCTTGACAGTCATTCTCAAGTTGTCTACCCACCGAGTTCCAATGGTTTTCCTTTTATCACACTAAAACCATTGTCAAATCATTTTGTGCTGTCTCCCCAGTGCCCAAGGTGGTGTGCTCAGTGTTTCAAGTTAGAAGGCCCATGCACGCATGGCCCCTTGGACTGAGTTAATCAGCAAGAATAACTCAGAACAATTATGTTTGCATCCAGATATAGATGACTGCAGGAATTGGGGCCAAGACTTGTGGTCATCACTGTACAAGAGCAATGCAGTGTTCATTTTAAAACCAAACCCACGTGTATCAGAGTAGAGCTGTGCCTGCATAGGATTTGTAATGGCTAATTTTTCAGTAAGTAGGTTGTCAGACCTTTCTTTCAAGGTGCCTCTGGGTGGTTTTGAACCTCCAAACTTACAGTTAGCAGCAGAGTGTGTTAACCATTAGCACCACCTAGCTTTCCTAAAAAACTATGTAACAGTGGCCTACTGGCTGCATAGATATGGCCACACCTACACCCACACCATGATATGCTCATTCCATGACAGACAAATGTCCTTGTTTATTACAGAACATACATCTATATTCTCAGTAGCCTAAAAGAATATACTCAACACACTTGCTTTAGGAAAATTTACTTCTAAAGAACAAATGTGCATTTAATATTCCACCCAGACCTACACCCACCCTACCCCCCAGAAAAACAGTATTTAACATCATATAACCTGTCTAATATATGCAACTGCTCCTTCTTGTTCTCAAATGCACACTAGACACATTGTTATATGTTTAATTTCTTCACATGTCAGTAATTAGATTCTAAGCTGGACACCTCCCAAAGCTAATACGTGATCACAATCTCCAGACACTCCTACATTAATGATTATGTATATTTAGGTGTGCCTGTGTAGACAACTGAATGTTTATCTAGCCTGTCTTCTTGAGAACTGGGTCTTGCCTTTGCTAAACTGTGGCATTTCCCTCTCATCCAGTAGAGAGCTCCTTCTCTTGGGATCCGTACATCCACACACTCACTTATGCACATACACTGTGCTACATTCCTAAAAGGCCCTTAAAACTGATGTGTATTTAAGGCAGGGGTGACCTCATGTGCATACAGCATATAGTTACAAAAGTCAACTATTTTGTGAACCCTTCAGAAAAATCCCTTTCCAAGAAGCCTGAAATCCTGTTCTTGCATCTTCAATTCCTTTGAGTTACTAAGTCTGTTATTTAAAAAAGATCAAATAACTATCTATTGCGTCCATTCTTTGCAAATTCGCATTATACCAGACACAGCCGTTGTGTTAATCATTTACTCTGATTTTCAAGGAGAGCTCTGTGTTAAGTCTTGCTTTTACATACAAAAAAATTCTTTGTTAGCTTCTTTGTTCCAGTGCTTGTTTCAGAAAACAAGATTGCCTGCGTCTAATGCAAACACCCCAATGAGAGAAAACAGTCATTCTCCTCTAAGTGTGAACTGCAATCAGATTTACTGAGGTAAATAAATTTTGATAGTAAAGATAATAGCAAGAGCGGACTACTGTCTGAGGAAGGAGGCCCTGTGAGACTCTAGGCAACCAAAAATTCGGAAAAGCAATGGATACAAGTGGGGAAGCCAGAAGGTAAAATGGCAATTTAGGAAGTTATTTAAAAAGAAAACATCACGTCTTTACCACAGCCCAGCCCTAGGCCAACCAAGTTTGTAATTGTCAAAAATATACTGACAAGTCCCAATTTTTGTCTCTTCACATATTTGACAATGGGAATTAATTCCACAATATTATGCTTCTAATTCAAACATTTCCAAGCTCCCTGAAAGCTACTGTTGGAAACTTGCTTTATATAGATGTGTGTGTGTGTGTATAATTTTTTTTTTTTGGCCTTATGCCATGTGGTAGTAAAATTTGGCAGTCACAAGGCTTATAATCCTTTAACCAAAAGTATGCAAAGAGATTATATGATTCATTTGGTCCCTTCTGGTCTCCTCACTTGTCTAGCAATACAACAGAAAGAAGCAAGGAGTGCTCCACACAGCTTTCTTTCTGCACAGGAACACAAAAGCCATCACAATAACTATGTGGAATGTCTGAATACTCTGAATTTCAATGTCCTGAATGGGCATTTCAGATTCCCATTTGGGGTGTGTCATGGAATCAGGACTCTCACTCATCTGTTTTGCATGCTTTTCCAACATCCTGAGAGCTAAACCACGTTATTGGTGGTGTCAGCTACTGCTGCTAGTTATTAAATTTAGTTCATCAAAATTTCGAGCTTGGCATATAGGCAGCTGCAATATATTGAGAAGAGCATCAGATATTTACTCAGAAAATGTGGATTTGGATCCCAGTTTTGCAACTTACTAATGGCATGAACTTAGGGAAGTTCATGGCTCTTCTCTGTAAACTTCTTGAATCAGTGTACCTCTTTCCATTTCACTGTTGCTATGTTATTAGCCATAAAAACCTTTCACCTAGATTAACATGATTACCTTTTAATTGATTTCCTACCTTTTGTCTTCTGCTCCGTTGATCCTCCATCCAAAAGTTAGAATGATTTCTTTAGCATCTCTTTGCCAGTTTATATGTCAAAGTTTCCCGAGGCCAACTCTTCAGACAAAGATTGGACTGGACTGCGGGACATAAAATGATACTCGTGAAGAGTGTGCTTCTTAGCTCAAGTAGACACATGAGACTAAATGGGCAGCTTCTGTCCGGAGGTGAGATGAGAAGGCAGAGAGGGTTAGGAGCTGGTTGAATGGACACAGGGAATCAGGGGTGGAAAGGAGGAGTCTGTTGTCACAATATAGGGAGAGCAATTAGAATCACATAACAATGTATGTATAAATTTTTGTATGAGAAACTAACTTGAAATGTAAACTTTCACTTAAACTACAACAATAAACAAAACAAAACAAAAAAGAAATAAAGTTTCCCATCCCTTAGGATGAAGTTCAGCCTCATCCTGATCCTATTCCTGCTTGTGTCTTCTGCCTCCTCTCTAGCCACTTCCTCCTCCTCAATATGATCCAGTTAAGCTGATCTTCTTTTAGTTCCAGCTTCCCAGGCTTTCCACATGCTGCCTCTGGTTGGAAGACTTTCCTACCTTCCATCTTCGTCTATCTAGTTTCACCATTCCTTTACAT
The DNA here is from genome assembly GCF_000243295.1 of Trichechus manatus latirostris. Lineage (NCBI taxonomy): Eukaryota > Metazoa > Chordata > Mammalia > Sirenia > Trichechidae > Trichechus > Trichechus manatus. The sequence continues at coordinate 472,255 of NW_004444177.1, forward strand.
GCTAGTCTAGACATCATATCAGTTACCTCTGAGTTAGATGCCCCTGTGTATTTTCACAGCACAATGTTCTTATTCCATCATCCATCTGTCACTTTGCCGTACTGTAGTGGCTTGTGTGTTACTGTGATGATGGAAACTTTACCACCGCTATTTCAAATACTAGCAAGGTCACCCATGCTGGATGTATTTCAGTGGACCTTCCAGACTAAGACAGACTAGGAAGAAAGATCTGGCTATCTATTTCAAAAAATCAGCCAATGAAAACTCCATGGATCCCAAAGAACACTGTCCAACTCACTTGCTTTGGACATGTCATTAGAAGGAATCAATCACTGGAAGAAGACATTATGTTTGGTAAAGTAGAGGGCCAGCAAGGGTGAGGGAGACCCTCAGTGTGATGGATTGGCATAATAACCTCAATGGACTTAATATGCCACAATCTCGAGGATGATGCAGGACTGGGCAGAGTTTTGTTATTATATAAGGTCACCATGAGCTGGAGTCAACTAGATGGCAGCTATCTATCTATCTGCCTATCTATATATATCTATCATCTATCTATCGTCTATCAATCAACATATCTACTTATCCCTACCGTATCACTTCTCTTTCTGTGTTCCAACTGCCTGTTTGCTTCTCTATATCCCACACTCAACTATAAGTTTCTTGAAGGTAACTTTGTATCCTCACCATGAATTTGTGTGGGTATCAGGGCCAGGCATTTTGTACATAGTCATAGGTTGAACATTTAGAGTCTAGAACATCATTTGTTTACAAGAAGTATAGCCTTATTTATATCCTGTCTTTGCAGTATTTCCTCATACCTTTCTGTCACTCATGAAGTAAGCCACAAAGAACAGTTCTACAATAAAGGGTACATATTTATTGTTTTCATGCAAATATTATACTCTAAAATCCCCTGTCATATAGAAGCTTGGAGAAGAAATATGGTCAAATTCCCTCTACTCCATGGATTTCCCTTGGTATGATATCATAGGGCTAGTTGAATGCTTCCGGTCACAGTTCATGGTAACCCATTGCAAAACTGAAGAGCTTTGATTTTTTCTTTCTTTCTTTTTAAAAGAATCTAATATCCTGTAATTTATACCCAGAAAGTAGCTTTGTGTTCTGGAAATAACATATACATACTGCCTGGATGGGGAAACCTGTTAACATGCTTGGCTGCAAATCTAAATGTTGGCAGTTTGAGTCCACCCAGAGGCGCTTTAGCCTGGCAATCTACTTCCGAAAAATCAGCCATTGAAAACTCTATGGAACACAGTTCTATTCTGACATGGGGTTGCCACGAATAGAAATTAATTCAACAGCAACTGGTTTTATATTCTTAGTCACTGCTGTGATTTCAAGTGCAATGCATATGTTATTTCTAAAATTATAACCCCTGATTTGAGCTCTCTCCTAGAATCTAGCTCTATATTTCTAAATGCCCACTGAATATTTCCAAATGGATCTCCCCTAAGCATCTTAAACTTACCTAACCCAAAGCCGAAGTCTTTGTAGTTTTTCTCACCAAATCTACTCTGTTTTATTGAAGATCGTATGTGTATTATTCATTCATTGAGTCTCTTCAGCTAGAAACCTCAAATGCAGTTTTGATTTACTCTTCTTCACCCAATTAACCATTAAATTCTCTCAATTCCTTCCAGAAAAGATTTGATTCAATTATTTGTTTCTCATTATTTTAAATTCTCTATTTTTGCATCAGTCTCCCTACTCAGCTCTTTCAAGAGAGGGGTTGTTTTTTGTTTTTTTTCTCAGTCTCCACATGTAGCTATATCCCTTACACTACTGTAAACTCAAGGGAGCCCTGGGGTGCAAATGGTTAGGCACTCAGCTGCTAACCTAAAGGTTAATGGTTCGAAGCCACCCTGTGGCTCTATGTGAGAAAGACCCGGCTATCTGCTCCCATCAAGATTACAGCCAAGAAAACCCTATGTGGCAGGTCTACTCTATCACAGGGGGTAGATATGAGTTGAAAATGACTTGATGGCACCCGACAACTGTAAACTCAATAAACATTTGTTGAATGGTTGCAAAGATATATAAGGAAAGGACTTCGTGGCACTTACTCTGTTATACAGTGATCTATCAGTTATGAGTTTATCAATTCTACGGTATTTGAACCACTAAGGCAAGTCCTTCTTTGAATTAGCCTTGTTCCTACCACAGTGTAGGCAGATCAGCAATGTTTTGAATGATAAAAGAATGAAGAAATCTCATAATGATAGCTCGCAGGATTTATGCTTTACTGAAACATGTAAGAATCTATTTCCTATTTCTATAAAAATAAGCACTGAGATTTCATCATCAATAATAGTCAAAAATCACATCCTAAAAACAGTACTATAGAGAAATGCCTACAAAATACTGTTAACTGGAAATCCTTGATAGACCAGCATTCATATTATAATCATATTTTGCAAAATTGAAAGAGTATTTCTTTGCATATGCATAAAAATATTTGGATGTCTGGTCTTGAATACATTAGTGGTGGTTACCTATTTGTAGAACAATTTTAGTTTATAGCTATTTTTGAACATTTCTCCATATTCAAAATTTCTTACAACAAGCATATAGTGTTTTTCCAGGACCAATAATGCTATTAAATATATATAATGTATCCTTTTAATTAGCAATGTACTTGCCAAACTCCTGAAAGATAATCTCTTCCCTTGCCCATTACTCTTTGTAATGTAAAAGAGGTAGAGTTGATGATTGTTCAATACTTTAAGCAGCACTCTTTCATCAGGAGTGTGAATGGATTGTAGTTTAACAGGTAGCAGAGTAAAGGATGAAGTTGGAAATTGAGTGTTACATATAAGTGGCGGGCAAGATAGGTATGTCTGGTTTGTGTTCTGATGGATGCATTTGTAATGCATAAAAGAGTGAGAATGAAGGGAAGTAAAAGTGTTGACAAGTGTTTTTCCCTTTCTGAAACTCCTATGATGCTGACATGCCTGTCTGAGCAAACAGCATTTGTATTAAAAACAGAAAAGAGTAGAATAAACCAAATTTGTTTCGTTAAAATAAAATTAGCTTATACAATAGAGATCTACCAGTATCATATTTTTTTTCCTTCTCTCCCTACACATTTTTAAAAACATCACTTAGTGAAAATGATATAAAAAAATTGCCCCACAGCATTATGCTGAGTGAAATAAGTCAATCACAAAAGGACACATATTGTATGAGACCACTATTATAAAAACTCATGAAACGGTTCGCACACAAAAAGAAACAATCTTTGATGGTAATGAAGGAGGGCAGAGGTGGGGAGGGAAAAATACCAAGTAGACAATAGTTTAGTGGTAACTATGGTGAAGGGTAAGACAGTACACAATACTGGGGAAGTCAGCACAACTTGTACAAGGAAAGGTCATGGAAGCTCCATAGACACATCCAAACTCCCTGAGGGACTGAATTGCTGGGCGGAGGGCCGTGGGGACCATGGTCTTGGGGAACATCTAGCTCAATTAGCCTAACAGTTTATAAAGAAAATGTTCTATGCCCTTCTTTGGTGAGTAGCATCTGGGGTCTCATAAGCTTGTGAGCGGCCATCTAAGATACTCCACTGGTCTCTCCCCCTCTGGAGCAAGAGAGAATGAAGAAAATGAAAGCTACAAGGGGAAAATTAGTCCAAAGGACTAATGGACCACAAATAGCACAGCCTCCACCAGACTGAGACCAGCACAAATACATGGTGCCCGGCTACCACCAGCAATAGCACTGACAGGGATCACAATAGAGGCTCCCAGATAGAACTGAAGAAAAATGTAGAACAAAATTCTAACCCACAAAAACAAAACAAAAGACCAGACTTACTGGTTTGACAGAGGCTGGAGAAACCCCAAGAGTATGGCCCCTAGACTCCCTATTAACTCAATACTGAGGTCATTCCTGAGGTTCACCCTTCAGCCAAAGATTAGACAGGCCCATAAAGCAAAACGAGACTAAAGGGGCACACCAGCCCAGGGGCAAAGATGAAAAAGCAGGAGGGGCAGGAAAGGCGGTAATGGGGAACCCAAGGGTGAGAAGGGGAGAGTGTGGTGGGGGTGGCAAGCAGTGTTAGAAATCACTATGTTCATTAATCGTTTAATGAGAAACTAATTTGCTCTGTAAGCCCCTAGCTAAAATACAATTTAAAAAAATTGTCCCAAGGGGCAGATAAATCTGAAAATACACACACACACACACACACACACACACACACACACGGACACACACGCACTAGTTAAAATGAAGATTTTGAACACAGGCTACTATTTCTAATAAGAAGAATAAAAACTGCTATAAAAATTATGTCCATTATGTTGAGACAAATACAGATGAAATAAGTATCATGTCCTTTGACAGATTCTGACAGTAACAGAAGATAGAAACAAAGGCTTATCCAAAATAATACACAGTAGATTAAATTAATTACTGAGGATGAGCCATTCAGGGAGGGAACACGACCAGGATGTCAGAGATAGTAGTACCCATGTCAGTAATATCTTCCTTCTTCTCCCCTTTCCTTGTAATTCGTTTCTACATGGTGATTATTTTAACTTTCTACTGTTATTAAACAGTTTTGAACTGTTTTGGGTAATAGTGTTAAACTTGTGCTTATTCATGAGAAAAAAAATCTTGCCTAATTTCTCTTAGAACTTGTGGCACAATGACAATTTAAAAGTGTGATATTACTATTCCCCCATGCTGAATATGTAATTGTTTTTGCTGAATATGGTGAGAGGCCAAGAAGTTGTAGAGGGTTTTCCATTACCTCATATAGTTTTCTCTTTGTGAGAACCTCAAGCAAGAAGTAAATATGTTTAGCAACAAGAATAGCTGCAGATCCCCTGACAAATTGGATGAAAATTATCTCGTGGACACTGAACTATGTAATAGATAACATTTCCCTTTTCTCTTTTGGCACTCTGAAACTCAGAGCCAATATTTTAGCCCATCTGTGGTGCTGGCAAATAGTCCACAACTGGCTCTCCAGGGAAAAAGGAAAGCCCTGATTTGTAGCACGTGCCAGTCTCCACGGCATAGATTCTTCCACCATGGCTGAATTCAAGCTACCAACATGATGGCACTAAATGTGATGCTGGGAAGAGATGTGCATATTGGCTTTCCTGAGCTAGTACTTGTGACTCCAGTGTACCACTGAGCCCACCCATTGTATTTTTGCCTTAATTATATGCTCTTCACATGTTTTCCTGGTCACAGTTTTTTCTACCCTTGTTTTGCTTTTTCCTTCGCATACTTTTAACGCATGCTACTCTGTATGGTTTGCATATGTTTAAACAACCCGAAATCCTTTCTGGAGTAAGAGAAAATAAAAAAAATAACTCCCAAATGGCATTAATCAGTATGAGAAAGCAGAGGGTTGTTTGGGTTAGTGGCAGAATTCTCACATTCCATGCGGGAGACTCGGGTTTAATTCCCAGCCAGTGTATCTCAAGTACAGCAACTACCCATCTGTTAGTGGAGGCTTTAGTGTTGCTATGATACTGAACAGGCTTCAGCGGAGCTTTCAGACTAAGACAGACTAGCAAGAAAGGCCAGGTGACCTACTTCCAAAAATCGGTCAATGAAAACCCTGTGGATCACAACAGTCTGCTTCTGTTGTGCATGGAGTCACCCTGAGTCGGGGGTCAATTCAACAGCAGCTAACAAAAAACAACAACAATATGAGACTTTGTTTAATACTTGACTTCTGTGATACGAATCCTGAATCTAAACTTTTATCTTTGGTTTCATTAGCATCCTAGTTACAGTTGAAATAAACACTGAAAGGTATTAGTTCCTGTGAAGAATTCCTTAGACCTTTTTCTTTAGCTCTTTCTTCAAAAAATAATAATGCACTATTAAGTATATATGCCAGTCTGCAGTTAACAAGCCTATACTACGTACATTAGCTTATTTATCTTCCCACAAAAGTCCTATGAGTTAGACAGAGAAGATATTGCTATCCTCATTCTATAGACTAAGCAACTGATGCCTCAAAAACTGATACCTAAAATCTTATAACTATTAATAACACAAGTGCCAGCTCTGCTTTTATGTCATCAAGGGCCCAGAGAACAAGTCACAATTCCTACTGCCTTCCCCTAGGAGATCAGGGTACACCAGATACTATTCTGTGGTGTTATTTTCTCTCACATGGGAAGTGAAAATATTTACTGCTGCTAAGTTTTAAGCGTTGTTAGGATTTGAACTCTGAAGATGTTATTGATTCACTTGGTTCTTTAATTCCAATGTATACTGTTGCTTTTAAGTTAAAAAAATAATGAAATTGAGGAGCATCATGGAATTAAGGGTCCTATTGCAGATCAATTTTTTAAGAAAATGACTGCCAACAGAGTTGATAGTTGAATAGTGGGAAAGTGCATCTGATGAGCATCTTCAAGGGGGCTGGTAAATTTTGCATAACACATTAAACTGTGCAATCTGTGGAAGCAATGTAGTAAAAATGAAGGATAGGAATGCATCAGAGCTAGTCTCTTCAGTTAGTTCCATATTAACACGAACCCAATTTTAGTGCCCTCTAGAAGGAGCTGTGAAGAATATTATGTGGCCGTGGTGTACTTACCTTCTTCCAGGCCACTACCTGCTTAATGGTCCAAGAGCCAGTCTGATAGTGAGCTGTGAGACTGCATTTGCAAGTGTGTTTACAGCTCTAGTAGGAGCTCTGGTGGTGCTGTGGTTAAAGTGCTCAGCTGCTAATTGAAAGGTCAGCAGTTTGAACCCACCAGTCACTCCACGGGAGAAAGATGTGGCAGTCTGCTTCCATAAAGATTTACAGCCTTGGAAACACTGTGGGGCGGTTCTACTCTGTCCTATAGGGTCGCTATAAGTCAGAATCGACTCAGTGGTAGTGAGTTTGGTTGGGTTACAGCTCCAGTATTGATTGTTCAGTTCTGTCCAACCACCTCTTACAATAAACAACCCTGCAAGAGCCTGCACTGTTGGGAAGCAGTGATGCATTATTTAACAGCAGCTAATCAATATAAAACAAGCCTCCCCTTTGTTACAGCAGCGCTATTGATAGACTGCTTCTCCCTTTTAATTTTTTATTATTTTGCATTGATTTCTGAAACTCAATTCTGTATCTTACTTTTCTTCTATCGGTAACTGTGAGCTGAGCCCTACCTGACTAGAAATCTAAATATCCTTTTCGATTCACAAATCGCCAAACTTAATTAAGAAACAATTAGTTGAGAGTTTAAAAAGAAAAATCATTCAACTTTGCTCTAATCAACTTTAATGAGTGAAATCTCACTACATCAATGGAAGAATCAGGGCCCTTAGTAGCTTTTTTCTTTCTTTTTTAAAAAATCTTAGTTGAGTTTTGTAGAATAAAACATTAATGGCAGCTACATTAGGCACTGCTGAATTTGAGTGCTAATCCCTGATCTACCAAGCATAAAATAAAACATTATCATATATCTAAACAACGTGAGAAGGTATGTTGTGGGTTTGTATACAGATGCATGCATGTGAACTGGGCTGAAAAAAAGGGATGATTAGCCTGATGGTCCATTCATTGGCTACAGTGATTTTTTTTGTCCTCACTTTTGGTTTATTATACAATAACAATAAAATAAAGTTGGGTTTCTAGATAATTTATAGAAGTTGAAGAGTTACGTGCCAAAGGTCTTTCTTTTTGTTTAGTTATGCTCACCAAAGGTATTCGTTGTTTAATGTATCTTTTCTCATTACAAAAGAAATACAAGTCCTTTGCAGAAAATTTAAAAAGAACATGAATAGAAGGAAAATAATAATCACCCCATCTTCTACCTGTCAGATAACAGCTGTTGCATTGTTAAAATTTTGGTGTGTACTCCCTGCAATGTATTCCTTCACTATATATTTTTCTCCCCATATAAATTAACCCAAATTACTTGTAGTAAAATCATACAAAATATCATGTCTAATTGCTACATAATTTTGCACAAAGTAACAGAGGCCAGGTATTTTTTTTTTTTATTAGTGTTTTATTTTTGTCACCATTATTTTAAAAGGCAACTGTCTTAGTTATCTAGTGCTGCTATAACAGAAATACCATAAATGGGTGGCTTTAACAAATAGAAGTTTATTTTCTTAAAGTTTAGGAGTCTAGAAGTCCTAATTCTGGGTGCTGACTCTAGGGGAAGGCTTTCTCTCTTTGTTGGTTCTGCAGGAGGGTACTTGTCTCTTTGAGCTTCTGCTCCTGGGCTATCTTCATGTGGCTTGGCATTTCTCTTCCCTCCATCTCTGCTTCTTTCACTTGCTTGTTTAATCGCCTTTATATTTTAACAGAGATTAACTCAAGACACCCCACACTAATCCTGTCTCATTAACATAAAGACAACCCATTCCTGAATTGGATTATAACCACAGGCATAGAGGTTAGGATTTATGATACATTTTTTGGGGACACAGTTCAATCCATAACATTCCACACTTTGCCCCCACCCCCACAAATTCATGTCCTTGTCACGTGCAAAACACATTCACCCCATCACATCACTGCAAAAGTCTTAAATCATCTCCAAGTCCAAAATCTCATCTTTTGAAGCATCTGAATCAAATACGGGTGACACTTTAGGTGTACTGCATTCTGGGACAAAATTCCTCTTCATCTGTGAACCTGTGAAACCTATAATACAAGTTACCTACTTCCAAAATACAGTGGTAGAACAGGTACAAGATAGACATTTCCATTACAAATGGGAGAAATTGGAGTAGGGAGAGATAACAGGCACCAAGCAAGTCCAAAATCCAGCAGAACAAATTACATTAGCTCTCAAGGCTTGAAATTCATCCACTACTCTCTGAGATCATCTGGTCAGTGCCCCCACCCTCCAGACTCTGGGTGTTGACCATGCCCTTTAGATTCTGAGTGGAAGACCCTTAGCCCTGGGCTTCAGCACTTCCTTACAGGCCCACAATATATATGTATATATCTTTTTCTTCCCTCTCTTATTCCATTGCTTTTGTGATCGGATGTGAGCAGCCAATCAGTTGAAAGGGGAGTTTCCTGGGAGTATGGCCTGCATCCAATATTTATGGATGTTCTGGCAGAGCTCACCCTCTTTTGATCCTCTGGTTCTTGGAACATGAGCCAGCAACCTGCCATGTAACCTGCAGATTTTGGGATGAGCCAACTCCCACAGCCCCATGAGCCAGAAGCCTGCCATCTGACATGCTGTTTTTGGGCTTGTCAGCCCTGCAACATGTGAGTGAAAAGAAGCTGCAAGCCTGACACCTCATTTGGGATTTGCCAACTTCTATAACTGCATGAGCCATTTCCATGAAATAAATCTCTCTATATATATATTCATCTCTCTATATATACTCTCTACTCCTCTAAAGAACCCAGCCTAAGACAGCCACCTTGGCATGGGAAACTATACTAATATTGGATTTTATCTTAGCTATAAATGTTAAATTATAGTTAACTTGCTAAGGGGCAGAGGGCTATCAATATTTAATCATCTGTTCTGGGTCAAGATTTCCAATGACAAAATATGAAATATAAATAAATAAAAACAAACCAGAAATGGAAGTATGAGTTCTGGATATTGTAAGCAGAAAGCCAGGAGATTGGTTATAGAACCAAGAGGGTTTATGCTCACAAATCAAATAGGCTATGAATGGAAAAATAGAAGGACTTCAGAAAGGGAAAGGGTTTATATGTAGACCTGATAGTATCTCCATTCAAATTTTCACTCAACACTGCTAAACAAGCATTGAGCAATAACAATATGCCTAGCATCTGAGTTGGCTGTTAGAAAACTTGGAGACAAACTGACCTAGTTAAAGTGTTAAAAAGCAAAAGTCCTTAGAAATATAAAGGAATTTATGGTTTAACTTTTAAACCTTATTCTGGCAAAAGTATTAAAAATCCATTCTCTGTGCTTACCCTTTGTTATTTCTTGTTGTTGTTGTCATATGCCATCAAGTTGGTTATGACTCATATATACAACAAAACGAAACACTACCTGGTCCTGGGCCATCCTTGCAATTGTTGCTATGTTTGAGTCCATTGTTGCAGCCACTGTGTCAGTCCATCTCATTGAGGTCTTCCTCTAATTTACTAAGCATAATGTCCTTCTCCAGGGACTGGCCAATCCTGATAACATGTCCAAAGTAAGTGAGACAAAGTCTAGCCATCCTTGCTTCCAAGTAGCACTCTATCTGTACTCCTTCCAAGACAGATTTGTTCATTCTTCTGGCAGTCCATGGTATATTCAATACTCTTCAACACCACCATAATTCAAGGCATCAAAACTTCGGTCTTCCTTATTCTTTGTCCAGCTTTCAGATGCATATGAGTTGATTAAAAATACCATGGCTTGGGTCAGGCACACCTTAGCCCTCAAAGTAACATCTTTGCTATTTAACACTTTAAAGCGTTCTTTTGCAGCAGATTTGCCCAATGCAGTACATAGCTTGATTTCATGACCACTGCTTCCATGGACATTGATTATGGATCCAAGTAAAATGCAAACCTTAACAACTTCAATATTTTCTCTGTTTATCATGATGTTGCTTGTGGGTCCAGTTGTGAGGATTTTTGTATTCTTTATGCTGAGGTGTAATCGATACTGAAGGCTGTAGTCTTTGATCTTCTTCATTAAGAGCTTTAAGTCCTCTTCGCTTTCAGCAAGCAAGGTTGTATCATCTGCATATTGCAGATTAGTAATGAAACTTCTTCCAATCCTGATGCCACATTTTTCTTTATATAGTTCATCTTCTCAGATTATTTGCCCGGCATACAGATTGAATAAGCATGGTGAAAGGATACAACCTTAACCCACACCTTTATTTTAAACCACACAATATCCCCTTGTTCTGTTTGAACAACTGCCTCTTAGTCTATGCTCAGGTTTCTCATGAGCACAATTAAGTGTTCTGGAATCTCCATTCTTCCCAATGTTATCCATAATTTTTTATGATCCACACAGTTGAATGTCTTTGCATAGTCAATAAAGCATAGATACACATCTTTCTGGTATTCTCTGCTTTCAGCCAAGATCCGTCTGACATCAGCAATGATATCCCTCCTTCCATGTTCCCTTCTGAATCCATCTTGAATTTCTGGCAGTTCACTTTCAATGTACTGCTGCAATCATTTTTGAATTATCTTCAGCAAAATTTTACTTGAGCATGATATTAACAATATTGTTTAATAATTTCTGCGTTGTGCTGGATCACCTTTCTTTGCAATGGGACCAAATATGGATCTCTTCCAGTCAGTCAGCCAGGTAGCTGTGTTCCAAATTTCTTGGCATAGACGAGTGAGTGCCTCCAGTGCTGCATCCGTTTGTTGAAACATCTCAACTGGTATTCCGTCAGTTCCTGAGGCCTTGTTTTTTGCCAATGCCTTTAGTGTAGCTTGGACTTTTTCCTTCAATACCATTGGTTCTTGATCACATGTTACCTCCTGAAATGGTTCAACAATGATTGTTTTTGTTACAGTGAGTCTGAGTATTCTTTCCATCTTCTTTTGATGCTTCCTGCGGAACTCAAATTGGCGTAAAAAGACCAGACTTAATGGTCTGAGACCGGAGGAACCCCTGAAACTATGGCCCCCGGATGCTCTGTTAACCTAGAATTGAAACCATTCCCAAAACTCACTCTTCAGACAAAGATTAGACAGGAACATAAAACAAAAAATAATATATGTGAAGAGTGTGCTTCTAATTCAATCAGATACATGAGACCAAATGGGCGGCTCCTGTCCGGAGGCAGGCTGAGAAGGGAGGAAGGGATAGGAACTGGTTGAATGGACACAGGGAACCAGGAGTGGAAAGAGAGAGTTAGCTGTCAGTTTGTGGGGATTGCAACTAACATCACAAAACAGAATATGTATAATTTTGTGTTTGAGAAATTAACTTGAGCTGTAAACTTTCACCTAAAGCACAATTAAAAAAAGAAATCAAATGATGCATTGCTTTGGGCAAGTCTGCTGCAAAAGACCTCGTTAAAGTGTTAAAAAGCAAAAATGTCAACTTGAAGACTAAAGTGAGCCTGACCCAAGCCTTGGTGTTTTCAATAGCCTCATATGCATGTGAAGACTGGATAATGAATAAAGAAGACTGAAGAATAATTGACGCCTTTGAATTACGATGTTAGTGAAGAGTATTGAATATGCCATGGACTGCCAAAGGAACCAACAAATCTGTCTTGAAAGAAACGCAGCCAGAATGCTCCTTAGAAGCAAGGATGGCTAGACTATGTCTCACATACTTTGGGCATGTTATCAGGAGGGATCAGTCCCTGCAGAAGGATATCATGCTTGGTAAAGTAAAGAATCAGTGAAAAAGAGGAAGATTCTCCATGAGCTGGATTGACACAGAGGCTGCAACAATGGACTCAAGCATAACAATGATTGTGAGGATGGCACAGGACTGGGCAGTGTTTCGTTCTATTGTACGTAGGGTCGCTATAAATTGGAACTGACTTGATGGCACCTAACAACAACAATAATATACTGAAGATCGTATTTTGGTTCTTGTGGAATTGTTTTAGTTTTCTTCAGCTTCAACTTGAACTTGCATAGGAGCAATTAATTCTCTGTTCTGAAGTTGGCCCCCGGCCTTGTTCTGACTGATGATTTTAACTGAGCTTGTTCTGACTGATGATGATTCTGACTGAGCTTTTCCATCATCTCTTTCCACAGATGTAGTCAATTTGATTCCTGTGTTTTCCATCCAATGAGGTCCATATGTATAGTCAGTGTGTATGTTGTTGAAAAAAAGGTATTTGCAATGAAGAATTCCTTGGTCTTGCAAAATTCTATCATGTGATCTCATGTCATTTCTATCATGAAGGTCATATTTTCCAGCTAAAGATCCTTCTTCTTTTTTTCCAACTTACAGATTCTAATCCCCAGTAATTTTCAATGCACTTTTATTGAATATTTGATCAATTTCAGACTGCAGAAGTTAGTAAAAATCTTTAATTTACTCATCATTAGCACTATTGGTTGATGGGTAAATTTGAACAATAGTCATATAAACTGGTCATCCT
>NW_004444177.1:489494-497607 GCF_000243295.1 Trichechus manatus latirostris
TTTCTCACTCCATTTGGTGCTTAGCTGAGTTCTTTATCTCTTCATTTGATGTTTTAGGGTTTCAGGATTGTTGTATTCTCTGTTCGGCTTAGTTTTTCTGATCTTTGCTGTGGAGGGATGGCGTTGTGCTTCTGCCTAGAGCGCCATTTTGCCAGAACTGAAATGTTCTTTTTGATGATGAATGGGACACCACTCCTCTTCAATTTGTCATTCCTGGCAGAGTAGACCATATGATTGTCTGATTCAGAATGGTCAATACTAGTCCATCTCAGCTCACTAATGCGTGGGATATCAATCTTTATGCATTCAATTTCACTTTTGACTACTTCCAATTTTCCTAGATTCATACTTTGTATAGTCCACTTTCTGATTATTAATGGATGTTTATGGCTCTTTCTTCTCATTTTGAGTCATGCCGCATCAGCAAATTAAGGTTCTGGAAACTGGACTCCATTCATATTATTAAGGTTGACTTTACTTTGAGGAGGCAGCTCTTTCCCAGTCATATTTTGAGTGCCTTCCAACCTAAGGGATCATCTTCTGGCACTAAATCAGACAACATTTTGCTGCTATTTATAAGATTTTCACTGGCCAATTTTTTCAGAAGTAGACTGCCAGGTCCTTCTTCCTAGTCAGTCTTAGACTGGAAGCTCTGCTGCAACGTGTCCACCAAGGGTGACCCTGCTGGTATTTAAAATAAGGGTGGCATAGCTTCCAGCGTCACAGCAACATGCAAGCCCCCATAGTAAAACATGTTGACAGATGCATGGTGGTATTTCTTCTTAGTCTTCCAAATAAATAAATAAATAACAATGTCCTTAGTATCTGTAAAGTTGCATTTGAGTTGACTCCTACTCGTTGTGTTCCCTTGTGTGTCAGAGTAGACGTGTGCTCCATAAGATTTTCAATGGCTGATTTTTCAGAAGTAGATCACCAGGTCTTTCTTCTGAGATGCATCTGGGTAGACTGGAACCTCTAACCTTTCGGTTAGCAGCCTAGTGCCTTAACTGTTTCCACCATCCAGGGCCTCCTTTATATATTTATAGCTATATCAATGTAGGCCTTTTAAAATCATATCTGGAATGAGACAAAGTGAAGAAAACACAAAATGGACTAGCTGAGTAGAAACTGAGGGGAATAAGGAATTGAGTAAGGGATGGTTTCTGTTCTCAAATTAATTAATGGGAGAGAGCCTCTAGTAGCTATTACAAGAGAGGAGGTGCAGTGATTGAGTTAGGGCCTCACAATCTACCTTGGATACCTCGTCTGCCTAAATCTCCCAAAGATCCTTAACAGTAGTGATTACCAATAAGCCATTTTGGGGAAAGAATAAATTGTTTGATTTGATCATTTGGGCTTCTGTTCTGGAAGGCGCTTAATATTAATTATTTACTTAAAGAATTTTGACAGAGTATATTTTTTAATTGAGAATTACCACAAAGATTGGAAATATAAACAATTAGAAATGGAATGCTCCCGTCTAAAGAATCATCAAATTAATCTTCAGAGCTTAATACCAAGCATAAGTTATCTGAGTAAAATTCTTTAGCTTAGAACTTTAAAAAATAAATAAATTAGTTGAAATGTACCAAAACTCTTATAGGTGAAACTATTGAATTTTGTCACATGCGTAATGAATTATTATATGCATGAAATAAATATGTGTGTGAGTGTTTGTTTAAATATCTTCTTACTAAAAACTCATTGTCAGCAAGTTGACCGTATAGTACAAGCATAGAACTGCCCCATAGAGTTTCCAAGGAGCGGCTAGTGGATTGGAACTACTGACCATTTGGTTAACATGTGAACTCTTAACCACTGCACCCCCAGGGCTCCTATGTTACTAGACAATGGGAAAACTCTTCTAACTGTAGATGTCTAGAGGTAAATTTCAATGCAGCTTGAGCCTCTTTTGAGTTGTCCTTTCCCTGAGATTTGCGTTTTTCACTGCTGCTTAGCAGCAGCAACTTTGTGATTAAGATTGTTTTCTTTTTGATTTGGTCTTATTTTTAAAAAAAATCAGTAAGGTACAATACACATAAGGTAAAATTCACAAATCTTAAATGTACAGCTTGCTGAATTTTTACCTCTGTGTAACCACTTGTATACACCTTTATTGTCACCACCCTAGTAAGAAAATCCTGATTATAGGCTTCCAAAAATCCACCCACTAAAAAATCCTATGGAATCACAACAGTCTGATCTGCAACTGATCAAGGGGATGGTACAGGATTGGGCAGCGTTTTCATACTATTGTACATGGGGTTGCCATTTGTTTCCAGATCAATATATAAAACATCGTCAACATCCCTCAAGGCTCCCTTTGTACCTCTTTACATCCATACTCCCTTACAGTAACTATTTTTCTGATTTCAAGGCCAGTAGATTAGTTTTGCATGTTGCTAAAATTCATATCAATAGAATCATATAATGGGTGCTTTTTGTCTGGCTTTTTTCACTCAATATGATTTTTGTGAGATCCATCCCTGTAGTTGTATGTACTCATTGTTAATCCTTTGCTGTTGTTATGCTGTAATTCTGTATATGAATACCTCATATCTCTTGTGTGTTTACCTAGTACTGAAATTGTTGAGTCATAGAGTAGGCATATGTTTAACTTTAATAGATACTTATAAAATTTTTTTAAAAGTAGCTGTTAAACATGATAATAAATAGTTGACAATGTCAGGTTTTAAAAATGTTTACTCATTCTGTTGGGTGCGTAGTGGTATCTCATCTTGGTTTTAATTTTCAGTTTTCCAGTGATTAATGATGTTTAAAGATGTCACAGTCTGCTTCCATAAAGATTTGTGGCCTTGGAAGCTCTATGCGGGCTGTTCTACTCTGTCCTATAGGGTTGCTATTAGTTCGAGCTGACTTGGCAGCAGTGGGTTTTGTTTGGTTTAATGACGTTGATCACCTATTCATATGTTTATTGGCCATTTGGAGAGCCTCTTCTGTGAAGTCCCTACTTAAGGGCTTGCCCATTTTTCCAATGGATTGTGTGTCTCTTGATTTGTAGTTCACAATTTGATTTTTACAGAGCTAGAACTTGTGTTACCATAAATTTTCTCTACTGTTGTCACCTCTGCTATTTCTGCTATCACTGCACTTTCATCTCTGGATCTCGGCTCCTCTTTCTTCTCCTGTTGTGTTCTGTCACTACTCTCTGGTTCATCCGAGCTTTCTGGCCATTTCTTGAACAATAAAATCTCTAGTCTTCCAACTGACTCATATATGAGACTTTAGATCCCAAGGCCTGAGAACTTCCTGCCAAATTCCACTTCTACGGGTTTGCCTTTTGGGCTTCCTACAGGAATCAATGATTTTACTGCTGAAATCCCTGATTCCACTCTGTGTACTGGTCCACATCACAGTCAACCAATCTGCTCTGTCATGGATCATCTCATCCCTTAGATTTTCCCCAAAGCATATGTCAATGGTTTGAGTCTCTGCCCTCTCTTGGGTAAGAAATATCACTTTGGACAGTGAGAAATAGCTTCTGATAAGGGTCCACTAGAATAGTTAGCCAAAGGGAAACAACAAAATTTTTATTAAGTTCTTTCTCATCTCTCCTACTTCAGACTCCCTCTGTCACTAACAGATTTCCCAGGACATAGACTTCCTACAATGGTGAAGACTGATAACAGGACTTTTAAACTCTTAGCAGTCCCACTTTCCCTCACTTGCTATGATTTACAAAGATACAATACAAATGGCAAGTCATGGTTTCTAACAAGGAGAAATTCCATCTGTCACACTATACTTACAACAAAACAATCCATCTTCATTAGAAGAGATGGGAACTGACATATAAGTAGGGCAAAAGACATGGGCCAAGTAAATCAAGCATGCGTCCCTCATATGTATTGTATGTTTTGAGGAGCTACTATGGGCGTTGTAAAAGGTCCTGTGGAGTGTACAGAGATCCAACAAATGTCAAACTGACATCAAGTTGTTGATGATCATAGCTAAACTAATGCTTGTCTAGCATATGAAAAATCAGATTCATTGCCTTGAATATGCACAACATACTGAAGAACCTGAGACCTCAGTGAGATTAAATCACCCAAGGTCAAAGAGCTAGGAGGGGCAGGATTTGATTCAGGTCTGACCAGCCCCAAAGTATGCTTTTTCCACCACTACCACAAACACCTTGCTCTCTACTGCCCAGACGTTAGTTCTTACATCTCTTACAGAATTTACGTGATCATACTATGATCAACTTTTAATATATTTCTTTTAATATATTTGTCTCCTCAATGAGGCTGCAAGCATACACGAAGGGTATGTCTTATGCTTTCCTTTTTCACAGAGCTTAGATCCTCAAGACAGTTTATTGAATGAAAAAAAAAATGACTATAAAGTAAATCCCATACAACATGCTTTAGTACAGGTACTAATGAATTTCAGTACCCCCAAAAAGGCGGTTAAGTTTCTTCTGAATGGGCAGAGTCAGATAAGACAGCTAGAATATTTTGGGTACCATCTGCATACTGGACACTCCTCTAAGGCTCATCTGCATGAAATCCTAACAATAACTAGTAGTGATTACTATTTTTCTTCTCATTTTAAAGATGTAGGTATGAAAGATGTAGATATAACCACTATGCCTCATGGCTTCTCAGAGCAGGGTTTGAGGGGGGAATTGAATTGAGATTAGGTGTTAAAGGGTAATTAGAATCTAGACACACTGAGCTAAGAAAAGAGGATTTTGGTGTGCCTAAAGGCAGAGCAGGAAAACAGGTGTACCAGAAACATGACTCAATTTACCATGAATGGACCAAGGTTGGAACAAATACACAACCACACAGGATGGCTACTGAGAGGGTTAACGCACATACTCTGGAGCCTCGTTGTCTCGGTTTGAATCTTAGCTCTGTCACATACTATTTACATGACTCTGGGCAAGTTACCTAACTGTCATCTGTTTCCCAAGCTCAAAGGGTTTCTATGAGGATATATACATATATATTTACATTTACATCTATATTTGTTTATGCATAAAACTTAGGATAGTGTCTGGCATGTAGCTAGCATGTATTTTTGCCCATTTTATTATTCTTAGCTTTATTATTATTTAAAAACAGCACTTGCTCAAATTTTGAAAGTTTTTGGTACATTTATCAAACACTTGTCTCATTTTTGTATTTGCTCTTCTTTTTTCCTGATTGATTCCATGCTATAGACTTGATAACTTCTAAAGTTTAGAAACACTTTTTAGGATCGTCTATTTTAATTTTATCACTTCAGTATGAGAAAATCGGCACTCAGATAGCTATACCATGCAATCTGTGTATGCTGCAGTTTCAGCATGTAATGATGGGAAAGACAGAAGTAGTAAATATATACCATAAAGATAGCAAACTATAACTCTAGCACTCACAGATCCTTAATTTTCTTGGAAAGATCTGATATCAAATATCTATTCAGTTGTAAGCCTAGATGTCAAGTCCTATTTCCAAATTCAAATTCTGAGAATATTGTCAGTGCCTTTAAAATTAACTTTAAAAGTTTCACTCTCCCTGCCTTTGTCACTTACAGTGTATAAGACATCACAGTTGACCAGCTATGGGACTAAAATGACATGATCTTATCAATTTAAATTTTTCAATATGTTTGTGCATATAAAGGTGGATATTAATTTCCTTTTCATAGTTTCCATCAGAGGAAGGGAATATTCCTAGTGCTCCTGAATTATAACCTCTTTAAGTGTCTGGTCAACAATTCTTTAATGAGTTATTTACTACTACATTTTTAAGTAAATAATGCACACCTTGTATGTTTTTCAACCGCTCCCTCTCTCCCCCACAAAGTATTTTCATAAGAGACACTATGCTAATTTTTTTACATGTAGCATGCAGGATAAGGGAGAAATTGGCAAACAAACGTAGAAAGCACACTTTATTTGTGTAAAAATACAGTAGTTATGTCTAATATACTCTGTTTCCAAGTTTTCATCCTAAAATGACATTTTTGTTTCTGTATGTATGTATATGTATTTGCTGTGTGGAACTACACATGTATGTTTATAAACACATACAGCTGTTGTTGTTAGCTGCTGTCCAGTTGGCCCCTCAACTCATGAGAAACTAATGCACAATGAGATTGGACTGTTGTGATCTATACGGTTTTCACTGGCTGATTTTTGGAAGTAGATCACCAGGCTTTTCTTCCTACTCTGTCTTAGTTTGGAAGCTTCACTGAAAGCTGTTCAGCATCATAGTAGCACACAAGCCTCCACTGACAGATGGGTGGTGGCTGTGCTTGAGGTGCATTGGCTGGGAATTGAACCCCGGTCTCTCACATGGAAGGTGAGAATTCTACCACTGAACCACTATGGCCCTCACACTTGTACATAGATCTTTATATCCTGTTTTCAAGGAGCTCAACTTTTCTTCTTCGTGGATCATAAAAATTTTATCACATTTGTCATTAGCCATGAAATTCTCTGAAGTCTCAGTAGTTTTCTCCTCTTAAATGACATGACATAAGTAACAAGAACCTATACTGGAGGACCTAATTTTTTAAATATCTTGGGTTTGTGGTTTGCATATTGAGTCTTATTGCTATTTTCATTATATAGGCTAAAGAAAATTTTTGAAAAAACTTCCATTCAAGTTAAAATACATTCACTACTTAGCGAAAATGCACAATCCTCAAGTAATAACAACACAGAAAAGAAGAAAAGACAAATGAAATAGAAAAAATTCTCACTTTAAAAGGCTCATATTACTTTATAATTCATTACAAGAAGGTTAACATGTAAAATTGTTTTTTTGATATTGATTTATATTTATATCACATTTTTTCCTAATTCTAACAAAAGTTTATTTCAGTATCTTCATTTCATAACCTGGGAAAATAAGGAGACATAGAGAATTTATTCAGGTTGTGAGTTTTACCTAAATTTTAAAATATGTTCCAGTTTATGAGAATTCTTCATATAAAATATAAGGTAGTAATAGAAATGTAACAAATGCTCTGTAGGCCAAAAGTAAAGTATATGTTTAAGAGGGTTTTCTGCATAATCCTAAAATTCATTTTCCATTTTGTATCTTATTTGCCTTAGATTTTTCCAAGAATTTTTATGGTTTCAAATTTTAGTTCTTCCCATTAAAATAAGATTATGTAGTGATCTAGGTGGAACCTTTATTATTATCCTCACACGTGATCTCCATTACCCTCTAAACTCCTCCCCTAGAAGATAAAACAGTTCTACAGATTTATGGATTACCAATGACAGTCATTATTCAACTAACAAGCCAGCTATTTTCTCAAAGAGAGTCTTAGCTAATGTAGTCCATAAATACATTTAACCAGATAAATACAGCCAAATTTTCACTAAAATATTCACAAAGATGCTCAGCCATGAACTAGAACGTACAGTCAGAAATATACATATTGTGGAAAGACAAGATGTTTTGTTTAGTTACCTTATGTTACTACATAGATATATAGCTCTTCAGTGTAAAAAACAAAACAAAGAGTAAAAATCAAAACCAAAATAGAATTTTCAATTTTTCTTTAGCTTTTATACCCTCCCTCTTGGTGTGGGCAGCATGCCTGCATAGCCTCAATATCTTGATTGAGCCACTGACTGTCCACTATACTGGCCTACTCCTCAGCCTGACTAATGGAGTTAGGATATCTTATTGAAAAAGTAAACCTGGTGATACGTAAGCCAAACCAGTTGCCTTGGAGTTGATTCCCACTCCTGATGACCCCATGTGTGTCAGAGTAAAACTGTGCTCCACAGAATTTTCAGTGGCTGGCTTCTCATATGTAGATCACCTGGCCTTTCTTCAGAGGCACTTCTGAGTGGACTCCAACCTCCAATGATTTGGTTAGCAGCCAGACGCATTAACTGTTTGTACCTCCTAGGATCATAGGACAAAGAAACAAATCTGGTAATATTTTTCCTCTATCTAAGCACATATTTACCTTCTCTATTTTCTGTCAAGGTTAGATAAAGAAAATTAATATTCCTTCCTCCTCTACTAAAACTTAACTGTGAAATGAAAATATGTATTTCTGTTGTCAAAAATGTGTATTTAGAGAGAAATCAGGCAAAATGGCGCTCTAGGCAGAAGCACCATGCTGTCCCTCCACA
>NW_004444177.1:504651-510523 GCF_000243295.1 Trichechus manatus latirostris
GAGATTGTTAACCATTGTCATAGGGCAACGTTTGTAGTAACTGTTAAATGAGAAACTATTTTGGTCTGTAAGCCTTCTTCTTAAGTGAGAATAGCAGCACATTTGGAAGAGCGTAGTCAATGTCACTGAACTGTGCATGTAGAAATTTTTGGAATGGTGTATCTTTGGCTATGTGTATTTTCATCAAAAATAAAAAGGTTGAGAAGTTAGAGGGTTGATATGTTGTGGGGTAGTTAACCAATGTCATAAAACAACATGTGTACTACTGTTTCTTGTGAAACTATTTGTTCTGTAAGCTTTCACCTGAAGTAGAATTAAAAAAATAACAATAAGTAAAAAAAAATGTGTGTATTTATTTGCTCTGCTTAGCCAGGGGAGATCATGCATCCATTTAGGAATGAAGATCTAGGACTTTTGTGTGGATCAATTGTTATCGGCAGGTGCCATTGTGAACCAATGGTCAAATTACAGAATATGCTATGAACAGACCGCAGAAATTCCTCAAAACAATGACTCCCAAGTCCTGGTTGTAATCTAAAGCACATACAGTCATATTTTGGGAATACTCAGAGTTGATTGTAATGTGATTTTATCTTCTGCAGTAATTCGACCCTAAATCCTAAAGAAAATGGAATGTTTTAGGCTATGAAACAAATTGAGATTTACATGCATGGCTAATCAGCTGGTAGTTGTTCACAAGGACCACCTTTAGGGTTACTTGAAAGAAGTGAGTCTGCTTGCATGTATCCTTGCATTCATATTTAAATTTCCTTTGGGGAGCTTGGTGCTTTTCACATGCATGTTAAATTCTCCTCTCCAATTCTTTTCTGAAAAATTTTTTTTAAATTTTTTTACTGTACTTTAGATGAAGGTTTATGGAACAAATAGTTTCTCATTAAACAGTCAGTACACATAGTGTTTTATGACATTGGTTAATAACCTCATGAGATGTCAACACTCTCCCTTCTGGACCTTGAGGACCTTTTTTGTTGGTGAAACTATGCACAGCCAAAGTTACACCATTATGAAAGTTTCTACGTGTACAATTCAATGACATTGATTACATTCTTCCAGTTGTGCTGCTATTCTCACTGTCCTTTTCCAAATTATTCCATCACCATTATCTTCAACTTACTGTCCCCTAGGCTTCCCATCAAACCTTTTGAGTTGCTGTTGTGAATTTGATCTCGAATAGATAATTCTTTTTTTTTTTTTTGTAATTTAGATGAAGGTTTGCAGAACAAATAGTTTCTCATTAAACTGTTAGTACACATACTGCCCTATGACAATGGTTAACAACCCCATGACATGTCAACACTGTCCCTTCTCAATTTTGTGAAAGTATTTTTTAAAAGGCAGCTATGCCACTATCCTCCTGAAACCCAAAGGGACAGTGAGGCACGTGGTTCATGCAGTGTCACAAAGTGACTAAGAGCAACACTAAGAGCAGAACCTGGACCTCTCGGGTCAGTGAGCATGACCTTTCTGCTTTCTCTTATCAACAAAAGAAAGTATTTCAACAAGTTTAATTATAAAATTGGACCTAAAAGCACTAGTAATTATCCACAGGCAGGAATAGCACATTTAAAATGAAATTGTTCTATAACAAACAAATTATTTCAGCTCACCTCAATTTCCCTTTCTTGGCTTACCCAACGCAGGAAGTACCAATAAACAGTAAAATTACAAAACTGCATCAGAGGAAGGAAATACAGAACTCAAGTTAGCACAAATAACCATCTCCTGAATAATCACAAATAGGCTGTGATTAGAAGCAAAGACAATGTAGCCCTTCTCAAGCAAACATTTAAAGGAAAGACATACTAAATAAAATGTATATTCCGAAGTTATTTCTTAACTCACAGAGACTAGATTTAAACAAATTAATCTCTTTCAATTTACATCCTTTTAAAATCCAAACGGCATTCCGTATCTGTGAGCATCAGAGAGCCCTGTGAATTTGAACAATATGGTACTACTGCTGGCTTTGTAGGCTGGGGTTCAAAACAAGATTTCAGTCTTTGCCATACTCTGAAAACTTCCTTTTTCCAGCAGCTTTACTGTGCTTGCCAAGAGTGACATAACCTTGAAATTATTTGTTACATTTTCCAGTGAACAAACCCAGCTTGTTAAGGAAATGGGCAGCCTATATCATTAGCAAGAGTACAATGGGGGACTCAGAATTTAGCCTTGACTGGTGGGTCCAGAGTTTTACTCATTTCTGGGAAGTCTGTCTCATTTTAGAAACAATCCAGTATTTTAACTGCAGGCAGGCTGGGCTAATTTCTAGAGGTTGTTAGGGGAGTGTGCCACCTTCTGAGCCACATGAGAGTTGAAGTCCCCGTATTCTTCAGTACATACCAGTGCAAACATTTTCACATTCATTTTAACCGCATTTGTCATATGTTAATGATCTTCTTTTAAAGCAAGTTTGTTGGCAATAAACTATAATCTTGACAGCAACTGTTACTTATTCTTTTCTGACTATAAAATTAGTAGGTGCTTACTGGAACCGTTGCCATTGAGTCGATTCTGACTCAAAGCGACTCTATAAGACAAAGTAGAACTGCCAAGAAGCAGCTGGTTGGTTCAAACTGTTGACATTTTGGTCAGCAGCCAGTCTCTTCACCACTGTGCCACCAGGATTCCAATGCTTACTGTAGACATTTAAAAATACACAAAAGAATTAAGTAGAAAACCAAGACACTCATTATCCTACCAGCCGAAGGTACAAGCAGCACAAACATACTTAGCTAACTATAAGTAATGATCATAAAATCAGTTGCTGTCAAGTTGATTCAACTCACAGGGACCCTATGTGCTACATAGAATTTTCAATGGCTGAGTGTTTGGAACTAGATCACCAGGCCTTTCCTTCCAGGATTGATTTCAAACTTCCAATGTGTCTGTAAGCAGCCAAGATCATTAACCATTTGCACCACCAAGGGACTCCAAGGAATTATCATACTATATGTGTAGTTTTTATTCAGAATAATAGAAGGAATATTTGTAAAATAACACAACTTTGTCTTCACATTATTTACAGTTATAAAAAGAGGGACCAATTCATTGCTAGTCTATCTATGTATGTGGCAATGTAACATCTGGCAGATGAGTCCATTGTGAAATACCATAACAGAAATCCTTGATTTGGGAAGTGTTGGAGAAAGACTAATGTGTGGAATTAACCCATAGGAGTGGGTTCTTTTTGTCTTCACTTAAAATGCACATTCTACTCCAGGTTTTAAAATTAATTTTTTTGAATGGGTAATATTTGCTATTCACAAAAGAAAACTGTAGAAAGATATATTTTGAAAACTTTTGCATCTGTTACTATCTCTGTACATCCCATTATGCCTCCTTTCCCAAGAAGAAACCACCTTTATTAGCATCTTATGTATCTTTTCAGTTTTTCATTATGCAAATACAGGCATACTTGAATACGTTTTCTTACATTCTACCCTGTATTCTATGAATAGGAATTGACGCAACACAAATTGAGAGGTTTCAACAAACGAATGCAGCACTGGAAGGGCTCACTCATCTATACCAAGAAATTTGGAAGATGGCTACCTGGCCAACCAAATGGAAGAGATCCATATTTGTGCCCGTTCCAAAGAAAGGCCATCCAACCGAATGTGGAAATTATTGAACAATATTGTTAATATCACATGCAAGTAAAATTTTGCTGAAGATCATTCAAAAATGATTGCAGCAGTACATTGAAAGGGAACTGACAGAAATTCAAACCAGATTCAGAAGAGGACATGGAAGGAGGGACATAATTGCTGACGTCAGATGGATCTTGGCTGAAAGCAGAGAATACCACAAAGATGTTTACCTCGGTTTTATTGACTATGCAAAGGCATTCAACTGTGTGGATCATAACAAATTATGGATGACATTGCAAAGAATGGGAATTCCAGAGACTTAATTGTGCTTATAAGGGACCTGTATTTTGACTGAGAGGCAGTCATTCAAACAGAACAAGGGGATACTGTGTGGTTTAAAATCAAGAAAGGTGTGCATCAGGGTTGTGTCCTTTCAGCATACTTATTCAATCCTTATGCTGAGCAAATAATTTGAGAAGATGGACTATATGAACAAGAATATGGCATCAGGATTGGTGGAAGACTCATTAACAACCTGCAATATGCAGATGACACAACCTTGCTTGCTGAAAGTGAAGAGGACTGGAAGCACTTACTGATGAAAAACAAAGACTACAGCCTTCACTATGGATTACACATCAACGTAAAGAAAACAAAAATCATCACAAATGGACCAATAAACAACATCATGATAAACGGAGAAAATGTTGAAGTTGTAAAAGATTTTATTTTAGCAGGATCCAAAATAAATACCCATGGAAGTAGCAGTCAAGAAATCAAAGGACATAGGGATTAGGGGCCAACGTGGTGTTATGAACAGAAGCACCATGCAGTTCCTCAGCAACAAAGATCCAAAAAACTAAGTATAACAGATATGAACATCAATCCTGGAACCCTAAGCATCAAATGAAGAGATAAAGAACTAGATAAAGCACCCAATGGAATAAGAAATTGACAGAGAACAGAGAACTACGGAGTGTAGGTCACCTACCAGCTAATGCAGCACAGATTCACCATCTTGGACCACAAAATAATATATCCTGCAAAATTCTCACTCAAATATGATTGAAAAATTAGAACATATCCAGATAAACAGAAATTAAGGGAATATGGAAACAACTAATAAAAATTACTAAAGAGAGTCCTTCAGTTAGAGAACAAACAACCTCAGACAACAACCTGAATCTAGGACACGTGACAGCATCAGTCAGATACCGACCTAGGTAATGAACTCTCAAGGATAAAACAAAACTAAAAGATTTACAACAGGGCAACTTCCAGGCAACATGGCGCTATAGACAGAAGCATCATGCCGTCCCTCCACAGCAAAAATCCAAAGAACTAAGTCAAACAGAGACACACATCAATCCTGAAACCCTAAGTATCAAATGAAGAGATAAAGAACTTTGTGAAGCACCGAATGGAATAAGAAACTGACTGAGAACAGGGAGCAAGGAGAGATACATGAAGAGGTCCCCTATCAGCTACTGCAGCACAGATCTGCCATCTTGGACTCCTGTTGGAGATCGGTGAACAGGGGGTATGGCAAAGCAGCTTCATGGAGTTTCCAGCAAGAGACAGAACAACGGGTAACCAGTGATACACGCTTTTCCAGCCCCACCCTTCTTCACCCCCACTCAGCCTCCTTTGCTTCCTGCGGCCACAGTCTCTTGGCCAGGAAGCACTGGCTTTACCCTGGAGTCACTTGGATTCCACTGCTCCCACTGGCCGGCTCCCTGAGTGCCATGTTTTGGCTGCTGCTGTTACTTTTTTCTGCTTCTTTAGATTTCTTCCTTACCTCTCACCACCCACCTGCCTCTCTCAAATACCTGGCTCCATGTGCCAACTTTGCTTGTTCCTGAAAGGCTGCAAAACACAGCTTGACTGTGAAACTGCTTCCTGGCCTGTGCCACAATTCTGGTGGGACTCCCAGGGCTTTTTTTGTTTGTTCTGATTTGTTCTGTTTTGATTTGTTTGTTTGTTTTCTTTTTCTTTTTTTTGGCTAGGGAGCCCCTTCTGGCTGGGCAGTACTGCATGGCTTGGGAGCTACTCCCTTGTTCCATGCAGAAGCACAGTGACATCCCTCAGGGCATTTCTTCTTTCTTGATTTTTAGTTTAATTTTTGTTTTTTTCCATTTCTTTGTTTTGTTTTCTACTCTTTCTTTTTCCATTTGTGTCTTTCTTCATTTCCAGTTTCTTGTCTGTCTATACTTACCTTATCTTCCTGGAGCTGTGTGACACCTCTACCCTTTTAGCCAGGC
>NW_004444177.1:513454-515185 GCF_000243295.1 Trichechus manatus latirostris
AGCAATCTACAAATACAATGCAATCCCGATCCAAATACCAGCAGCATTCTTTAACGAGATGGAAAAACGAATCATTAACTTTATATGGAAAGGAAAAAGGCCCCAGATAAGTAAAGCACTATTGAAGAAGGAGAATAAAGTAGGAGGTCTCACACTACCTGACCTCAGAGCCTACTATACAGCTACAGTAGTCAAAACAGACTGGTACTGGTACAATGACAGATACATTGACCAGTAAAACAGAATTGAGAACCCAGGTGTAAATCCATCCACCTACAGTCACCTGATCTTCGACAAAGGCCCAAAGTTCATTAAATGAAGGAAAACACAATCTTTTTAACAAATGGTGCTGGCAAACCCGGATGTCCATCTGCAAAAAAAAAAGAAAGAAACAGGACCTATACCTCACACTATACACAGAAACTAATTCAAAATGGATCAAAAACCTAAATATAAAACCAAAAACAATAAAGATCATAGTCGAAAAAACAAAGTCAAAGCTAGAGGCAATAATACATGGCATAAATAGGATTCAAACCATAACTAACAATACATAAATGCCAGAAGATAAGCTAGATTACTGGGATCTTCTAAAAATTAAACACTTATGCACATCAAAAGACTTCACCAAAAGAGTAAAAAGAGAACCTACTGACTGGGAAAATATTTTTGACTATGACATATCCAACAAAGGTCTAACCTCTAAAATCTACAGGAAAATCCAATACCTCTACAACAAAAAGACAAATAATCCAATTAAAAAATGGGCAACTGATTTGAACAGACACTTCACCAAAGAGGGCATGCAGGTGGGTAACAGACATATGTGGAAATGCATGCAATCACTAGCCATTAGAGAAATGTAAATCAAAACTACAATGAGATAACATCTCACCCCAACATTACTGGCATGAATCAAAAAAACAGAAAATAACAAATGCTAGAGAAGTTGTGGGGAGATTGGAACTCTTATGCACTCATGGTGGGAATGCAAAATGGGGCAACCATTTTGAAAAACAACTTGGCGATTCCTTAAAAAGCTAGAAATAGAAATACCATACAATCCTTCAATTCCACTCCTAGGATTGTATCCTAGAGAAATAAGAGCCATCAAATGAGTGAGTAGATATACGGACACCCATATTCATTGCAGCATTACTCACAACAGCAGCAACAACAAAAAAAACAACCTAAGTGTCCATCAACAGATGAACGGATAAAAAACTATGGTACATACACACAATGGAATACTATGCAATGATAATAATGATGAATCTGTGAAACATCTCACGATATGGATGAATCTGGAGGGCATTATTCTAAGTTAAATAAGTCAATCACAAAAGGACAAATAGTGTATGAGACCACTATTACAAAACCTCATGAAAAGGTTTACACACAGAAAGAAACAATCTTTGATGGTTACAAGGGAGAGGAGGGGTGGGGAAGGAAAAACACTTAGCAGACAATAGATAAGTGGTAACTTTGGTGAAGGGTAAGACAGTACACAATACTGGGAAAGTCAGCACAACTCGACCAAGGCAAAGTCATAGAAGTTTCATAAACACATCCAAACTTCTTGAGGGATTGAATTACTGGGCTGAGGGCTGGGGACCATCGTCTAGGGAACATCTAGCTCAACTGGCATAATATAGTTTATAAAAAAAAATGTTCTACATCCTACTTTGGTGAGTATAGTCTGGGGTGAGCTTATGAGACGCCATCTAAGAT
>NW_004444177.1:515851-517378 GCF_000243295.1 Trichechus manatus latirostris
TATAGGACATAGAACTGCACTATAGAGCTTCCAACAACTAGGAAAACAAAAAAAAATAATAATAAAATAAATGATATTTACCAACAAATAAAGAAAACCAAACCCACTGCTGTCAAGTCGATTCTGACTCATAGCGACCCTATAGGACATAGAACTGCACTATAGAGCTTCCAAGGAGCAGCTGGTGGATTAGATCTGCCGACCTTCTGGTTAACAGCCAAGGTCTTAACCACTGCACCACCAGGGCTGGAAAAAAAGAAATAGAAATTAAAGGATGTATTGCATTGGCAACTCACCTGCAAAAGACCCCTTTAAAGTGTTAAAAAGAAAAGATGTCACTATGAGGACTGAGGTATGCCTGAGCCAAGTCATGATACTTTCGATTGCCTGATATGCATGGGAAAACTGGACAATGGATAAGGGAGACCAAAACAGAATTGATGCCTTTGAATTGTGTTGTTGACGAAGAATACTGAATATACCATGGACTGCCAAAAGAAGGAATGAGTCTGTTTTGGAAGATGTACAGCCAGAGCACTCTTTGGAAGAGAGGATGGCAAGGCTTTGTCTTAAGTATACTTGGGACGTGTTATCAGAAGGGACCAGTCTCTGGAGAATGACATCATGCTTGGTATGGTGCAGCGTTGGTGAAAAAGAAGAAGACTCTCAACCAGATGGATTGACACCATGGCTGCAACAGTGGGCTCAAACATAACAACGATTGTGAGGATGGCACAAGATTGGGCAGTGGTTCATTCTTCGTTCTGGTGTAGAGTCACTATGAGTCAGAACCAACTCGATGGTACCTAACAACTACAACAATACTGACTTTTGGTACCTTGCAGCTCCTGCAGATCTTTCCATATAAGCGTATAGAGAACTTCAGTTGTTTTTATGGCTGCGTAGTATTATCTTGTATGGAAGTTCTATATAGTTTAAGTTGTCTTCTACAGGAAGACAAGTATTGCACAATCTTTGGTGAATATAAACAATGATAAGGTTGTGCTAACATTATTTTATAATTTTACAGCTGCACGTTTACTATAAATTCCTCCTGGCAGTGGGATTGCTGTGTCTAGGTGTAAATTCATTTGTAATTTTGAAAGATATTATCTTTCATGGAGATTTGAACAATTTGCACTATCATCAGAAATGAAAGTGCTTGTTGTCCTTCAGTCATATTAACATTCTTGGTTATGGAACATTTGAATTTTTGTCTTTCTAATCAGTCAGAAATTTTATCTTACTGTGCTCTTTTTTGACACCCTGGTGTTGCAGTGGTTAAGAGTTCAGCTTCTAACCAAAAGGTCAGCAGTTTGAATGTACCAACCACTCCTTGGAAACCCTACGGGACAGTTCTACTCTGTCCTATAGGGTCGTTATGAGTTGAAATCCACTCAACAGCAATGGGTTTGGGTTTTTTTTTTTTTGGTACTTTTTTATGGATTAAACTTATTAAAGAGTTCAAGTATCTTTTTATATGCTTCTTTTCAAATGATGTATTTCTCTTCCAGAAAATTTTTAGCC
>NW_004444177.1:517478-518694 GCF_000243295.1 Trichechus manatus latirostris
TTTTTTTTTTTTTTCTATTCACTTATTTTGGATTTTTATGTTGTCAGCTTTATCAGTCTGTTTGCCCCACAGACATCATTTACCTTTTCTGAACCAAAATCCTATACAGTAGAATTTACTCCTTCATAAAACATCCTCTCAGAATAAGGCACTTTTGTTGTAAGATAGTTGTCTCATCCCAAAAATAAGCATTGCAAATCTCTAATTTATTTAAAGTTTAATACCATGTTTCTTCTTAAACGAAAACATGTAAACACTGCAAACCCTTGAGATTTCACTATTTCAATGTTTAATCCCACATATACAGTACTAGGCTTTTTTGTAATCATGAATATTTGATGAATTTATAGGCTTTTGCATTATGGAGATAGAGATCTCAATATCAGTTCCAAATGGTCTAAAATAGCTCCCTTGGGAGATTAATATAATTCAGAATTTTTTATATTGAATTAAGTGCAGAAAACCATCTGGGGATATATGTGGGCATATGTCTCATGTATTCATAATGGATAGGCTAAAAATATAGGAATGACTTTCACATACATTAGTTTAATCCTCACAGCACCTTATATTCAATAGGCAACTGGTAATAACTTGAGGTCAGTAACAATTTGGAATAATGCCGTCTACTCTGAGCAGCTGGTACAGTAGTGCATGTTGATATTTGTGATAGCAATCAAACCATTTGCTTATTCAGCTTCAGCTGCCTTGGGTTAAATTCTGAACAAGTCTTAAACTTCTCATGTCGGGAGTGTTTCGGACAACTCTATCATTCATTCAGCTAGTACTGATACTACTCCTGGCGGGTGGATTCAGAGCTAAGCTCCAAGGCTCCAGCTCTAATTGCTGATAAATTCCCACAGCATTCCATTTGGATACGTATTGCTGTTCTGTTATGAATGTTCTCTGCTCTGCTCCCACACAATGACAGCCCTGATAGTACAACCTTGTCCTACGAGAGCTGCTGTAGTGGACAGTATGTCTTTGGACTGATTTGATGGAGTCAGATTTTTCTGTTAGTCTCAGAGGAGACATTCTGCCATTTCAGTTTACTGTTTTGTAAGAATAATGGACAAGGCAAAGATATGATAAATGCTGACAGTAAGCCAAGTCATCTTTTCTTCTGAGACCTAAAAGAAAATACCCATTCTAAAAACATCATTTTAGTCCTACTTTTTAAATTACTTGAATAAAGCATATATACCAGAATTGTAGT
>NW_004444177.1:519066-544143 GCF_000243295.1 Trichechus manatus latirostris
AGGGTTTTCATTGGCAGGTTTTTCAAAAGTAGATCACCAGACATTTCTTCCTAATTTGTCTTAGTCTGGAAGCTTCAGCATCATAGCAACACACAAGCTTCCACTGAGGGATGGAAGATAGCTGTACATGAGATACCTATTTCCATTGCCGTTGAGTTGATTCTGACTCACAGTGACCCTATCGGACAGACAAGAACTGTCCCATAGGGTTCCCAAGGCTGTAATCTTTATGACAGCAGACTGTCACATCTTTATCCCATTCAACAGCTGGTGGGTTTGAACTGATAACCTTTCAGTTAGCAGCCCAGCACTTAACCACTGCGCCACCAGGGCTTTTTCACATGAGGTGCATTGGCCAGGAATTGAACCCAGGTCTCCAGCATGGAGGGCGAGAATTCTATCTTTAAACCACAACTGCTCCCTGAATATAACTTTAACCTATGCTTATTACATTTTTTGACTGCCTCGACACATCTGTTAATTCATTAATTGGTTTATTGATTAATTTAACATTTATTTTGTATGTGCCAAGTGCTGGCTAGGCTCTGGGCCTACACAGAAAGTAAAACACAGCCCTTGACCTTAATGTGCTCTCAGTCAATGAGGGAAACACCCATACAAAGAGACAATTATGCAACCATGTGCAGTTCAGTGAGATGGACTTTAGTTTTTAGAAGTCAGATTGTATTATTGGATTGAAGTAATTTGTTCCAGCATAATTTGCTTGACTATTCTGACACTACTGGAAAATGACCAAAATACAGCGTAGTAGTTGACAGGGATCTGGCATGAACAGTCGCTTCTAAAGATGTTGACCCTGGGCCTTTGATGATGTTTCTGTAGGCAGCTTGACGAGCAGCCCCTTTACCCTTGGCAAGCTGGGAATCCTCCCTACTACGGTGACTTGTGCTGACTTGCCAAACTCATTTCTGAAGATGTTATCATAGTTTTATTTCTGCTTTTGCATGCTTGACATTTCTTTTCCTGAAATTCCTAGGCCAGTTGTTTTTGATTGCATTCCTTTTGTATTTAACATCTGACTGCTACTTCTCTTATTTTACAGTGCTCTATATTTTTCTTAGGAGGCAGCATGATGTAATAGAAGGATCATGATGTAAGGCGCTAAGGATATACGTACTGAATCAATCGTGCTAAATGAATCCCACTCAGTTTTAATCATGGCTCTGTCACTTACTAGCAACAATAATAATTACAGTACTTTTTTTTACTAAGGAGGTACTATATTTGAAGCAATGTAATGAGTGATTTGCATGTATTCTCTCTCAGTTTCATACTGTAACCTCTCATGATAAAAATCCTATATTAGCTTCCATCATTGAGTGTATAGTATATACTCTGTTAAAAACTCTATGTATATTCTTTCACTCAATGCTCACAGTTCTATGAGAAATCTGCTATAATTATTTTCATTTGATAGATGAAAAAATAGAAGCATACAGTTTGATATACTTTCCCTAAGTTACATATTTAGCAGGAGAACCCTACCTGAACTCAGGTCTATTTGATGCCAGAGTAATCCAAGTCCACAAAATATATTTTTATCCATAAAAGTAATATAAATACATGCTGAGAATATTACATCCCTTATTTCAAAGCCCAGACTCGACATTCTGACCACCTGTGTCCCTATGGTAGCTTCTTTTTTGCTCTTAGGGAAACCAATGGGACTTAACATGGTCCAAACATACTCGATTTGAAGAACAGAATTTCTTGAGTTACGCTGACATTTGACCTACTTTTGGATTTTGTTGGTATTTTAACATAGTGTCCTTGAGGTTCAGAAGTGCGTACAGAGTCAACAAATATTGTATACTGTGTTCCGGACACAAGGCTGAGCACTTTAACATTCATTATTTGAAATACTCCTACAGCAATCCTCTAAGTGATGATCCATGTTTTTCTTTCATTAAGTGGTAAACAGAGGGGCTCGAATCTTGGCCTCTGGCAGCTAAATGTGCAGCTCTATTAATTCCAGAATTTATAGATTTTTCTCTACCATAGACTTCA
Organism: Trichechus manatus latirostris; assembly: GCF_000243295.1. Lineage (NCBI taxonomy): Eukaryota > Metazoa > Chordata > Mammalia > Sirenia > Trichechidae > Trichechus > Trichechus manatus. The sequence goes on from NW_004444177.1 coordinate 521,095, forward strand.
TAGGTCTTAGTGATTAATTAGTAAGCCCTGTTCCCTGTTTGTATGCCTTACAGGCATACAGATGGAATCTACTATGTACTGTTCATATCTTCTAGAACACTGCTTTGCTCAATAAATAATACATCACTCAAGGTTAACTGATGTGCCCAGGGTCATGCAATAAATTGATGCTGTTGTAAAAAGGACAGATATTGTATGAGACCAGTATTATAAGAACTCAAGAAAAGGTTTAAACACAGAAGAAAACATTCTTTGATGGTTACGAGGGTAGAGAGGGATGGAGAGAGGAATTCACTAACTAGATAGTAGACAAGAATTATCTTAGGTGAAGGGAAGGACAGCACACACCACCGGGGAAGTCAGCACAACTGGACTAAACCAAAGCTAAGAAGTTTCCTGAGTACAACCAAACACTTCAACGGACGGAGTAGCAGAGGCTGGGATCTGGGGACCATAGTTTCTGGGGAAATCTAGGTCAATTGGCATAACAAAGTTTATTAAGACAATGTTCCGCCTCCCACTTTGGTGAGTGGCATCTGGGGTCTTAAAAGCTTGCAAGCAGCCGTCTAAGATGTAGCCACTGATCCCAACCCACCCGGAGCAAAGAAAAATAAAGAACATCAAAGACACAAGGAAAATATTAGCCCAAGAGACAAAAGGGCTACATAAACCAGAGACTCCATCAGTCTGAGACCAGAAGAACTAGACAGTGCCCGGCTACCACCATAGACTACCCTGACAGGGAACACAACAGAGTCCCTGGCGGAGCAAGAGAAAAGTGTGGTGCAGAACTCAAATTCTAGTAAAAAGACCAGACTTAATGGTCTGACTGAGACTAGAGGAAACCCTGAAGACCTGGCCCCTGGGCTGTCTGTTAACCCAGAACTAGAACCATTCCCGAAGCCAACTCTTCAGACAATGTTTAGACTGGACTATAAAACATAAAATAATACTTGTGAAGAGTGTACTTCTTAGTTCAGGCAGATACATGAGACCAAATGGGCGGCTCCTGTCCAGAGGCAAGATGAGAAGGCAGAAAGGGATAGCAGCTGGTTGGATGGACATGGGAAACCCGAGGTGGACAGACGGAGTGTGCTGTCACATTATAGGGATTGCAACTATGAGTATAAGTTTATGTATGAGAAATTAACTTAAGCTATAATCTTTCACCTGATGATGTTGTGGCAGTAAACAAACTCTGTGCCCATCTCCCAGCTTCCAGGCCATGGCTCTATTCCCTTGGCCTATCAATTTCTGTAGTTTACAGGATGCTGAAATACACATTTCACTTTTTGCAGAAAACACTTGGAGGTAAGAATGCTTAAGTAAAGATCATGCTGGAATCTCTCAGCCTGCTACAAGTGTCACCTTCCAACAGGCGTATGAACAAAACCTTGACTTCTGTGCTGGGGAGCTAGAGCCTGGTTTGTGAGCAGCTGTTTGGCCTATGATGCTGACAAGGTGAGCAGATCACTTCTGGGTAATGAATTAGATAATCACTTTAAATCTGTCTTCTGATGAGGCCAATGTGTTAGCCCAGGAGGGAACCACTAATGATGTGCTTAAACCATTGGACCTAGTGGTCTGGCAAAGCCTGTTTTTCGAGGGCTTGGGGGATTGATTAGCATTAGAAATAGGTGAACAATTGGTGACTGTGAATTCTCTGCAGGACTAATTGCTCACATGTGAGAATGCTCTGTCAGTGGGCGGGCATTTATTGAGAATGTACTAAGTCATGGAGGGCAGTGCAAGTTCACAAATTTTCCTTAAGCCTTTAACCACTGCTGCACCAGGGCTCCTTTCGTTAGCCGAGTATCTGAAAATCTGGTGTTAGAGGGTGTGTGCTTCAGTATTTAGATATACAGTTGCCCAGCTTGTGTCAGATTATTTTATTCCACAGGACTTTGCTTTAATTGATGTGTTCTTCAATCTTGAATTCATTGCGTGTTGAACCTTAATGCTCCATGGCTGGTTCTTTGGGCACTCCAGAGTGTCTATAAGTATTCCCATCGTCATGACACCCCAGCTAGCTAAAGTCCCATTTCTTTTTATTATTACTAAGCAATTAAAAGAAGTCCCTGGGTGGTTCAAGTGGTTAATACTATAGGCTGCTAACTGAAAAGTTGGAGGTTCAAGTCTTCCAGAGACATCTCAGAAGAAACGCCTTGTGATCTATGCCTGAAAAATTAGCTATTGAAAACCCCGTGGAGCACAGTTCTACTCTGACACACAAGGTGCCACCATAAGTTGGAATCAACTTGGGGACAACTTTTTTTTTTTTTTTTTAAGGAATGTCCTAGGGTTAAAATCACCACAAAGTTATAGTAAAACAAAAAGAAAGATTTTATTCAGCATATGTTCCAAGAGGGAAATGGACAAGAATGCTGCCAAAGCCATGCCTGCCCAAGTCCGAGGAATGTTGCAGAATCAATACACATTGACATTACAAATAGTTAAATCATTGAAAGCTTCACCTCTTCACAGATTGGCTGAAAAAAATGCTACATTACTGTGATTTTACATTTTGAATTGCCTTTCTTAATAATCATTGGTACAGGTTTCAGTAATGACAGTCAGAAGAGAGTCAGGTCTTCATTGGTCCAACAAATCTTACTGTTTATTAAATGCTAATGGAAAAAGATAAGAGTGGAAAATATGTGGGTCTTTTGTGCTCTGTTTATGTGAAACCTTCCCTAGAAGATGTTTGCCAAGATTGTTCTAGCTATTGTTTTTATATCTCAGGGCCCAGTTGATATGTCCTTGTGAGTTCTTGTGAATCCAGCTCCAGCTGGGTCACATTCCTTATACTCAAGGACAGGGAATAATGGCTCCAATTTTAACTCCTAAATCAGAAATTAAAGCCAGTAATTTCCAATTGGAAGAACTCTACCAATTCCAAGAATAACTAATTTTTATTTATCTGAGTGCAGTATGATTTCAGTTGGCGCCAATTTTCATAGTCTCCTGAGAGCTAGGAGAGAGGGATTTGGGCTAGGTCACCATGTTTGAGAGCATAATCTGAGCTCCTTGGAATTAAAATCATGAGTGTGGGTAATCACTCTGAATGGATATTTCTTCCTGCAGAATAAGTTTTCTAATAAGAAAAAACAAGTAGCATCATGTGCACAACACAAATACAAAGGATGTGATTGAAAAACCCCTGAGCAAATTAAAGGAAAAGGTTTAAAAGAAATACTGTCTCTTGCTGTGGCTAATATAGAGTAAAAGATAGTACTAAATATTGTTCTATTTGTCTTGTTATAGAATCCTATAATCAAATCCTAGAACCAGAATATCATACATTGATTAACTATTTAATCTCTTCTTTTAGAGATGAGACAAAGAAGACACAGTGTAACAATAATAGTAGTAATAATCATAATAGTTGCAACTAAAACTTATTAAACACTATGTCACAAGTATTGCTTTAAGCACATTGCTTTAAGCACATTACATATATTAGCTTATTGAACTACTACAACAATGCCATGAAATCAATATCATTATTATCACAGATGGGGAAATGAGGCACAGAGAAGTTAGGAAACTTGTCCAAGGTCACATGGCTAAGAAGAGGCAGAATCTAGTTTTGAATCTAGGCAGTTGGGCTTTAGAGTCTGAGCTCTTCATCACTAAGTATAACACACACACACGTATGTATACGTGTATGTTGTGGATTGAATTGAGTCCCCTCAAAATATGTGTTGGAATCCTAACCCCTATTCCTGTGAATGTAATCCTGTCTGGGAATAGGGTTTTCTTTGTTATGTTAATGAGGCCGTGCTAGTGTAATGTATGTCCTAAACCCAATCACTTCTGAGCTATAAAAAGAGATTAGACACATGAGCAAGTACAAACAGGCAAAGAGAGATGCCATGTGAAGATCGCCAAGGAACCAAGAACACCAGGGCTGTAGAAGCTGGGAAAACAATCCTCCTCCAGAGCTGACAGAGGGAGAGCCTTCCCCTAGAGCCAGTGCCCTGAACTGGGACTTTTAGACTTCTAAAATGTGATAAAATACATTTCTGTTCTTAAAGTCACACACTTGTGGTATTTCTGTGACAGCAGCATTTGGAAACTAAGACAGTGTATATGTATGTACGTAGACACATAAATGAACATATATATTTAATATAACCCAGATGTCTTCAGCCTGACTGTGCCCTGAGTCTTCCTGATTCCTGGGGTCACTGTTCTCTTTAATATTAAACAAAATCAGGCTTGACATCTGATCATATACACCATGGGACAAGGATTATCTTTAAAAAGTTACTACGTATTTGTTGAATTAATAAATTCCAATGCCCCTTCCAGAATTTTTTGGATTCCCAGGAACTTAAATACTCATGGTCACTGAATTCTAAAAAAAATATCAACTTCACCATGGTGTATATCTTGTTACTTTTCTTTCACTCTCTACCTGAATAGGCATCCTTTAAGATGAAGGAAAATTCAAGGTATTGTCCTAAACACAAAGTCATCTTTATGGATTTTAAGTGACACAATTCTAGAAAATGGCTCCAAGTTGCAATTTTTTATAATTATTCTTTTCTTAAATTTTTGTATTGTACTTTAGATGAAGGTTTACAGAACAAATAGTTTCTCATTAAATAGTCAGTACACATTTTATGATATACTTATTAAGAACAATCTCTCCTCTACCTTTTATTCCTCCTCCCTGTCCTACTTGTTCATGGCATACCTCTTCTTTCTGAGCCATATGTAGGGGGTGTGTGTGTGTTATTCCATAGCCTATGGTGGGAAGATCTGACAAACTGGTCTTGTGATCTCATGCTAGGGAATCAGAGGGTGAGGGTGTAGAAGCTACTTGATAATCTATAGTTCTCTCTACCTATTGGTCCCCCTCTGCTTCTATCTGCTGGCACTTTCCTAGTGAAAAGGGAAAATGTGTTTTCTCTTTCCTCAGCATGGGCGTGATCCTAACATTTGCAAGTCCTAGACAAAAGTAGAAATGGTGTCAGGCCTGTGACTGATACCACTAATGCATCCCTGTCTTTCCATATCTGCCTCCATTCTGTACCTAACTACCAATAGGAGTTCCAAGCTCCCTCCCACTTCCTTACCACACAGCTGCCTCTTGGCCACTCTCTGGTCAGATATATCTCTAAAAAACTGACCCACAGATGCCGAATACACAGGCTCCAGCAGTGGACTTGAGGCTACTGGGGAAGATTATTCTGGTGTCCCAGGTAACTGGAATATAACTGAGAATGGACGTCATTTTCTCTGGGTAGGCATGTCCCTTTGGCTCCAGAAATTACTTGTTCTATGAGAAGGAGGGAGTTCTAGGAGGGTCAGAATGATACTACTTGAATGTAATTATGCCCATCTTTCTTAGACCAAATCTGAAGTTAACTTCAGCGGAGGTTTAAGCATTTCTTTTACTGAAGGGTCAGGAAAGCATCCTGAAGCAGGGCAGAGTAAAAGGATAAGGAGTTGTAACTTCATGTGAATATCTTGGTTAACATTGGGGTGAGAGTGAGATGTACCATTTAGGCCTTTAGAGGAGGTCTTATTTGAATACATTCTCATCCCTAGCCTTTTAGAATTCCCTACAGACACCCTCCCCTCTATGTACGTGTACCCCAGCTGGTCCCAATAGCCACACCCTCTTCCATTGGGAAACCCCTCTCCATACAGTTAAGAGAAAGGAGTCTAGACCTCTGACTCTTCTTGGATCTTGTAATGTCTTCCATTTTAGGCATGAGCCCTATACTAACAGAAGATATCCTCTGTGTAGAATCTACCAACTTTGAAATGAGATGGGAAAAACCCGCCCCTCACTAGTGTTACCCAAGTCATCACTCCTTACCCCACTGAAATTTTTTTTTCCTGAAAAAAGCCTAATCTAGTCTTCCATGAGGAAAGCATATTCACTTATTCAAGGTATTGTCCTAAACACAAAGTCATCTTTATGGATTTTAAGTGACACAATTCTAGAAAATGGCTCCAAGTTGCAATTTTTTATAATTATTCTTTTCTTAAATTTTTGTATTGTACTTTAGATGAAGGTTTACAGAACAAATAGTTTCTCATTAAATAGTCAGTACACATTTTATGATATACTTATTAAGAACAATCTCTCCTCTACCTTTTATTCCTCCTCCCTGTCCTACTTGTTCATGGCATACCTCCTCTTTCTGAGCCATATGTAGGGGGTGTGTGTGTTTAATGACAACTGTTGGATTTTTGTCTTAAAAGATACTTCATTCCTTCTTTTGCTTGAAGGACCAACTTGTTGGATCAGGGATTTGGGCCAACAGTCTCGAATTTTTTACTAAATGGAAAAAACAGCATCTCAAAAGAGGCATTCCACAAAGAACAGATATGTGCTCACACGTAAACAATTACACGCTTCCCCACATTCACAAATATATAAATGTATACTTGTAAGAATTTATAACCATTTAACTTCCTAATTTTATGTGCTGAGGAATGGGAGTTGGCTTCCCTTGAGCAAGAGCAGCTTACGGTGAGAGATAGAAATATGAGGTGGCAAGGGAAACTCAGCCTCATGATGGGAAAAGAAAAAAAAGCAAACAGCCTCTCCATCACAAATATGTAAGAGGCTAGAATTATGGAAAATGGCTCATTGGCAATATGAAGTTTCATGCTTTTGAGATTGAATAAGTACAACAACATTTTGGGAGTATGCTTATAGATACTTTTTCAATAGTTTTAAAGCAATGTTCATTTGTCTACTATAAAGTTTTCAGATTTTACCAAATTACTTATTTTGATCAACAGGTTGCTAATTTTAGGCAATGATGTCATATAACCTTGACTTACCATTTATTGTATGATTCCCTAGGTAACTCTGAAGGATTATTCTGGATAATTAACTCCCTGTGTTCCTATAAATCCTTACTTGTAAAACCAGAAATACACTCATATTCTCATAACTCATAACTTTGGATTTAATGTATCCAGAGTTAAAATAATCCAGAAAATCCATCTGCCCAATATATTTTAGGACAATAAGTAAACTTCCAAGCCAGTGGTAGTGAAATGTCTTAACTAATAAGCAAGCTGATCACAGAACTCCTCCTTTTCTGTCACCCTCTTTCTCCAAACAACCATTTTTTAAAATCTGTACTCTCTGAACAGAAGATGGTCTAGAACTCAAAAATTCCACATGTGAAATGTACTCATTAATTTCAGTTATTCCACAAATAATCATTTAATACCTGTGGGAGGCCAGGCACTGGTCTAGATGCTAGGGTTACAGGAGTAGACAAAACAGGAAAAACTAAAAACAGAACAAAACAACAAACAACAAAAAAACCTGTCCTTATGAAGTGTCCATCATCTATGAACTTTGTGTCATCAGGATCAAGTTCTTAACCTCTGTTACTATGAGTGTATTGCTATTCTAGGGGTTGAATTTCTTTGCTGTTGGGAGCGACACTTGTAAAGAAAGGAGGAAGTCAGGACTGGGTCAAGGGAGAAGCTGACCTGCATTGTAGATGCAACTGGGGCCTCAGCCAATCTTACCCAGGGCTCTAGAGCTAGTGAACAGTCCAAATTAAGGCCAAGGGATAGGCTTTTATATCCCTGCATCATACATCTTTGGTCACGGTTGCTTGCAGGGAGGAGGCAGAACTTTGGGCAAGCAATTCCCGATGTCTGAGTGCAGTAAACTCGTGAGAGACACAATCTATAGTTCCATCGGCAGGGATGGACACCTTAACCCTGAAGAGGGTATCTGGGCAGAGCACCACAGTATCCACTGCCTCCTTCTCAAAAGTATGGGAAACATTAAAAGAAAGAAAGAAAGAAACAAACAAAAAACAGTTATGTAGAGTGGATAAGGAGCTCTGGTGCAAAATCTTTAAGTGCTTGGCTACTAACTGAAAGGCCAGGGATTTGAACCTATCAGCCGTTCCAAGGGAGAAAAAAGCAGTTGCCTGTTTCCATAAAGATTATAGCCTTGGAAACCCTATGGGGCGGTTGTACTCTTATCAGTTACTATGAGTCGAAATCGACTTGACAGCAACAGTTTTTTTTTTTGGTAGCGTGGATTCAGACTCATGGTGACCCCATGTGAGTAGAACTGTGCTCCACAGGGTTTTCAAAGGCTGATTTTTAGAAGTAGACCGCTAGGCCTTTCTTCTGAGAAGCCTCTGGATGGCCTTGAACCTCCAGCCTTTCAGTTAGCAACTGGCTGAGTTAACTGGTTATAACACCCAGGGACTCCACATTCGAGTATGCTTATATTTATTTTCTACTTGCATAAATTATGAGAGGTAACCAATTCCTTCGTATTCGTAGACTCTGTATCAAATATTCTGTTTGCCCTTAAACAGTTTTAAGTTTCAAAATAGAACAGTAGATCTGGAAAAAGGGAATGATTCCAACTCTATTGACCTTTGTGTTATCTTCCCAAATCCACCTCTTCTCTTAGGTCATTTTAGGTCTTTGACACCTGACACATTAATTCGGAGAGATGTGGGGAGAGAATATCTCCTTTTATTTTCATTAAAAATGTACTATGTACATCAAATACTGCACATTAGCCTTAAAGTTAAGTGAGGTTCCAGTCTTACAAAGGCAAAAAGAAGGGTGGTAACACACCACAATACTTAAATGAGAGCCCACTTGAAATGAGTTCATCCTGTGAGTATTTGCTATTGAATCTGAGTTCACAGAAAAATGACTTTGCTTAATAGTGAAAATAAACATCCAGTGTGACTCAACAACAGTCCAATCACCTCAAGGTTTTTTTCATAGTTTCTCAGCTATGGTAAAACTCTCAAGCATGTTTCTTTACTAAGGGAGTTTTAATAAAAAGGAATAAAAGTGTCATTTTGGAAATCAAAAATTTTTAAAAGAAAGATTCAAGGTGTATTCTTTACAATTTACTGACTTGTGTTCTGGATTAAAGTATTCTTTAGTAAAAAATAGACATGATTAGGAAACAATTTTGACTATGATTTTGGTGTGTTAATCATAATTTATGAGACCCTTTTCTGTCATTAAGTTTTTCGTTGTTCTGCTGCTTCTCTTGGTTCCTCCCTTTCTGCTCTGTGGCTTCTTGCAGTTCATGGTCCTGGGAAAGGCACTGGCCCATCAGTTTGCTCACCAGCCCAGAGGGCTACCTGACAGCTTGCCTGTATAAAATGAGCTGCTCTCTTGTCAGGAGACCATTTGATGCTATCACAAGCTTCGCCATCTGTTGAATAAATATAGGTCTAAGTACAGGTTCAAAGTGTAAGCACATGTGGAAACATGCAGGGCTGCTCTGTATGGACTCCTGCAATTCAAATGGTCCTTGAATAATTTTATGCTATTTGGAAAAATTTTATTAGGTACAAAGTTCAGCAAACCTTGAAAATTTTTTGTTTTATTTTTCATATTATTTCCTCCGAAAAGGAGTAGTCATTTTACTGGTGAAAGCTCTCACCGTTCCTCCTATTTTTCTTTATCTTTTCCATGATGTCTCCTAGCAATGCTTTACGTATCCCCTGAGGAGATGAATTAGCAAAAAAAAGAAGCTTAATATTTATTTAGGGACCTGGTCTTCAATAATGAGGGAAAAATCTAAATTTGACCCTTCAGTCCTATTCCATAAGTGGAAATTTGAAGATCTCTTCTAGGTTTCTTGATATTTTTTTTTCCTACTGTTTGCAAGTCACACTTTCTATGTACCTATAAATAACAATATTTGGGGAAGAATGAAATATTGTAAATGAACACAGGAGACCAGGGGACTCACCCTTGACAAAATCTCAGTAATACTTTTGTTTCACTTCCCTGCATTGGATATATTTACAGAAAATTTTATTCTAAAGAGGAGTCATTAGGTAACTAAAGCTCTTGCCCTTCTCCTTGTGGAGCTGTCAGTGTTGGCATGCAAATGCTGAATAAAGTGAAGGATTAAGGCTCAAATAATCAATTACCAGAGCAGGATATTGAAGAGGTTAACATCCACATCTCATCCCAACTCCCTGCCTTAATTTTTTAAACACCTTTTATTTTAAGCCAAGTAATACAAATTCAGTAAGGATATCCAGCAGCCCTTTTATTTTCCAGAGACTTTGATTTTGATTGTTATTTTATTTTTGTATTATAGTTAATGTAAAACATCTTTATTGAAGAGTCTATTGACTACTCTAATGTCCCTAGCAATCAAGTATTGTATTTAGCACAATAAAAACAGCAAACATTTTGTAAGTACTACTTTACCACCAGTCCATCAGTTTGTCATACTGTGATGGCTGTGTGTTGCTGTGCTGTGATACTGGGAGATATGCCTCCATTATTTCAAATAACAGCAGGGTCACCCAGAGTAGACAGGTTTCAGCAGAGCTTCCAGACTAAGACAGACTAAGAAGAAAAGTCTGGTGATCTACGTTTGAAAATTAGCCAATAAAAACACTATGGCTCACCAAACCCACCCCCCCCCAAAAAAAAAAACCAACTTGTGGCCATTGAGTCGATTCTGACTCATAGCGACCCTATAGGACAGTGTTGAACTACCTCATGAGCCCTCTAGGTTGGAAGGCACTCAAAATACACAGTGGCTGCAATGATGGACTCAAATATACCAATGATCATGAAGGTGGTGCAGGACTGGGCAATGTTTTATTCTGCTATCATTCGGTCACCACGAGTCAGAGCCAACTAGACAGCAACTAACAATAACAACTCTATGCCAAGTGTTGTTCTAAGCACTTTTCTTCATGAAATTGTTTAATTAACATAGTAATTTATCAGGTGGATAGAAATATTAAACTAAGGCACAGAAAAATTAACTTATTTAGGTTATAAAATTAATAAATGGTAGAATCAGAATTAGAATATAGACAGTCCAATATATATAGGAGGTCCTCCCAAGATCCTTCACCCCAAATAAGATATTTTAACTGCTGTTGGTTAGTCCATTGCATCTTCCCACTTCATCTTCCTTTCCATCACACTTCTCCTCATATCAGACTGCACTGAAGTGACCCTGGACATTTTGGGACCTAAGGAGAATTTGAATTGGATATACTTTAAATTTAAGATTTAGTGGACATGGTCACATAGTTTACAGACCCTATTGCGTATAATTAACTGCTAGCTCTCTCAGTGTAAAAAGAACTTGCAGAAATAACAATTGTCCACTCTGTCAACACAGTGGACATTGTGGCACAAAGTTACAAGGACAGAGGTCACAGTGCAATGCAACTTGTCCAGTTGTGTCCAGTGATGCACAGCCCTGAAGGACATGGTATGCAGAAGAAACAGGTTTGAAATATATGCAGCCAGAACTTGTCTGAAGATAGTTCTTCCAAACCTTCCAGCTGACAAATTAAATAAATTTAACAGAATTTTCCCCAAATTTGACAACTATTTAAAAAATGTATTGAACATTACCATTAATAAGTTGTGAAGCTGAAATATTTTTTCTGAACAATCAGAAGAAAAAATTTGATCAACCAAGCTAGAAGGAAGGCTGAATTATCTTTTTGTACTCTCACTAGAAACTGTTATAGAAAATAAGAGGAAGTGGCAATCAAAGGGTATGCAGATATATACATATACATATATATACATATATACACATATATACATATATATGAACAATAAATTATTGTACACACACATAAATATATATGGAGTCCCTGGGTGTGCAAACAGTTAGCACACTCAGCTGCTAACTAAAAGATGGGTGGTTCAAGTCCACTGAGAAGTGCCTAGAAGAAATTCCTGGTGATCTACTTCCAAAAATAAGCCATTGAAAACACTGTGGAGCACAGTTCCACTCTGACATACGTAGGGTCACCATGAGTCAGAATCAACTCAATGGAAACTGGTTTGGTCTTTGGTATAGATAGATAGATAGATAGATAGGTAGATAGATAAAGTTATCATAGAGATGTTTCAAGTAGATAAGTAGTAAAAACACACTGATTTTCTAGATTTTATACTGTTATGGACTCAAATGTGGCCCCTCAAAATATGTGTGGTTATAATCCCATTTGGGAATTGGTTTTCTTTGTTATGTTAATAAGGAAGAATTAGTGTAGGGTGTGTCTTAAATCAATCTCTTTTAAGATATAAAAGATTAAACAAGCAAGCAAGCAAAGATGGAGGAAAATAGATGCCATGGCACATGAAGATTATCAAGGAGCCAAGGAACAGAAGCTGAAAGAGACAAGGGCCTTCCCCAGAAGCCAACAGAGAGAGAAAGTTTTCCCCTAGAGCCAGCACCCTGAATTCGGACTTCTAGCCTTCTAAATTGTGAGAAAATAAATTTGTGTTTGTTACAGGTACCCACTGTGGTATTTCTGTTACAGCAGCACTAGATAACTAATACATGTATGTTTGTAAGCTTTTGTAAATTTGTACTTTGTGGGCAATTTCTTTTTACATTTTAAATAAGGTTTTGTACTCATAATTCTGCATTGTTTGTTTCTTACAGGGTTCTTAAATTTTTAGTAGCTTCAGGTTGGAAGATTAAACATAATAAATTTGTTGGGAGAATCAACCTGTACTTATGTACATGTGCTTTATAGCCATGGCTTCAAACCAGTTTTAAAGGATTCAGTAATTGCCCATGTAAACAAGGGCACTGTATGTGTTACATAGCAACCAAATCTGTTGCCTGTTGGATTTTAACCCAAGTAGGAAACAAACAGTGGTACCCTGCTCAAACATGGCAGCTGACCCCTCCACTTTGAATGTGTGTCACTCTCCACAGTCCTGCCAAAAATCCAGTCTCCCTCATCAGGCTTCTGAAACTTTTAGGAACCATGCAGGAGATTGGATTGTTGGCAGGACTGTGGAGAGTGACACACACACATTCAAAGCAGCGCAGTTGGCTGCCATGTTTGAGCAGGGCACCGCTGTTGGTTTCCTACTTGGGTCAAAATCCAATGGGACAACAGATTTGGTTGCTATGCAACATGTACACTGCACTCGTTTATGCTGGCAATTATTGAACTGCTCCAAACCAGTTTGAAGCCCTGTTTATAGCATGTGCCCATAAAGTTGTCCTTAATTTTTGGATCCTTTCCGCCTTTTCTTTTAAAAATATTATTTAGTAAGATAAAGGAGTTTCCTTAAATGACTAATTCCAGGCAGAATTCAGAGGTAAGTCTTTTAATGGAAATCTTTAAGCATAACAAAATAAATAAATAAGTACCTAATTCCCTAACAAAATCTGATAATCCTGTGTCATTTTTTTGCAGTGAGATTTCTGGGTTTTGGCATATCCTAAATGATGACATCATAGGAAAAGAAGAGATTACAAATATTTGGGGCTATGGACTATGTAGCAAATACTCAACAAATCTACCTAAGAGTTAAACAGATTAGAAAGGATTTCATTTACTCTTACTTTCCCTCGACATTTGTATTTGAATAAATTCTGTGTTGTACTGAATATTTGTCCTAATAACTATTCATTCAAATATATCTTATATGTTTATTATGTTACAAGTCATTATTCCAAGTGGTGGGGATACAGCAGTAAACAAGCAGAAAAGGGATCTTCTTTTCATGAGCTCATGTTCCACCAATAGTAGAGGGAAAAAAGAGAAGATATATCTAAATTGGTTCTCTGGGTAGCATGTATCATCTATTCTCTTGTACTATATGATTCTACTGATATTATTAATAGAAGTGTGTGCCTATCTTGGTGAATCATTGAGAATGGATGATACAATCTTTTCCAAAGTTGCATTTCTCAATGAAGAAGTAATTCTCAAAAGCAATACAAATGACAAAAAAAGAAATGAAAGAAGGAAGGGAAAATATTAGCCTAAAAGGCAATTAAGCAAATACTATTTAAACAAGAAAGAGAGTGCATGTTTTAACTATCAAATTTTTGAAGAATTTAAAACATGCACACAATATTCTCGTTGTTTATTGCTGTGCAACAAACCACCCCAGATTTAGTGACATAAAGGAAGCACCATTTTATTATGATTAAGAATTCTATAGGTCAAAAATTCAGAAAGGACACAACAGGAACAACTTGTCCCTGCTCACAAACTCTGGGTGCTCAGCTGGGAAAAATCTTTCCTTCATACGTCTGATGATTATACTGGTTTTCTCCTGGAACCTCAGTTTGAACTGTTGACAAGTACACCTGCATATGGCCTCACTATGTAGCTGTTTGGCTTCCTAACAACATGGTGGCTGATTTCCAAAAGAAATGTCCCAAGGGAAGCCAAGTGGAAACTCATGGGAGGGAACACAGACATTGCCCCTTGATGGGAGGAGTGTCAAAGAAGAGCATGTGGAATTGGGAATATTTTTGCAGCCATTTTTGGAAAATGCAGTTAGCCACACACACTATCAATTTTGATGAGAATCCAGGGAATGAGAGGAAGTACAAATTAGTACTACCAGTCTGGGCCCTAGCTGTATTTAACAGATGCTTAAAACGTACATATCCTTTGACAAACTAATTCTAGGTTTTTAAGTACTTAAACCTAAGGAAATAATCAGGGTTGTTTCTAAAATCCCTAGGTTCTGTGGTTCACCAGGCTTTGAATAGTTTACCCTTTTTCTTTCATATCTGAATAACTGTGGCACAGACCTCCAGTCTGTAGGATGACTATACAAAATAAGCTTCCTTAAAATGTTTCTTTCCCATCCAGTTGTTTCTAGGGGGTCCTAAAGGTATGCCCTGTAGGTAACAAGTCAGTCTATGAGGCGCATTTTCCACCAGCTCTTCACCCTGTTGCTTATCTAAGACACATTCAGAGGTGCTGATATTGAACACTTGGTGATGATGGAAGTGGTGTTATGGGTACTTTTAAAATATTTTCGTTTTGATTTTCTGAATGTTTTAAATTTTCTATAGTGAAGATGGATTCATTTGTAATAAAAAGAAATTATTAGAAAGAAACCATTATTTTTCCCCAGTTGTTATGCTGATTTGTTAGAGCTAAAGATATTTTGACCTTCTACCTATCAAAGAAAACAAAGAAGGTAAAGATACATACATATTATTTCTACATGTATATATGCACACATATCTATGTATATATGAACACACATATATACACAACTACACACATAAACATATGTATATATATTGTTGTAGTTTTTAGGTGCCATCCAGTCGGTTCCCACTCATAGCAACCTGTGTACAACAGAGCGAAACACTGCCTGGTCCTGTGCCATTCTCACAATCTTTGCTATGTTTGAGCCCATTTTTGTAGCTAGTGTCTCTATCTGATCAAGGGTCTTTCTCTTTTTCACTGACCCTCTACCTTAGCAAGCATGATGTCCTTCTCCAGCGATTGGTCATTCCTGATAAAATGTCCAAAGAACATGAGACAAAGTCTCGCCATTATCTATTCCAAGGAGCCCTCTGGCTGTACTTCTTCCAAGATAGACTTGTTTGTTCTTCCAGCAGTAGATGGTATATTCAATAATCTCTGACAACGCCATAATTCAAAAACATCGATTCTCCTTTGGTCTTCCTTATTCGTTGTCCAACTTTTGCATGCACATGAGGCAATTGAAAATATCATAACTTGAGTCAGGTGCACTCATGTCCTTAAAGTGATGTCTTTGCTTTTTAACACTTTAAAGAGGTCTTTTGCAGCAGATTTGCCCACTGCAATGCATCATTTAATTTCTTGACTGCTGCTTCCGTGGCTGTTGATTGTGGCTCCAAGTAAACTGAAATCCTTGATAACCTCAATCTTATCTCCTTTTATCCTGATGTTGCTTATTAGTCCAGTTGTGAGGATTTTTGTTTTCTTTATGTTGAGGTGTAATCCATACTGAAGGCTGTAGTCTTTGATTATCATCAGTAAGTGCTTCAAGTCCTCTTTGCTTTTGGCAAGCTAGGTTATGTTATCTGCATATTGCTAGTTGTTAATGAGTCTTCCTCCAATCCTGATGCCGAGTTCTTATTCATAGAGTCCAGCATCTTGGATTATTTGCTCAGCATACAGATTGAATCAGTATGGTGAAAGGATACAACCCTGACTCACACATTTTTCTGATTTCAAACTACTCAGTATACCCTATTCTGTTTGAACAACTGCATTGTGGTGTAGGTATAGGTTCCACATGAGCACAATTAAGTATTCTGGAATTTCCATACTTTGCAATGTTATTCATAATCTGATATGATTCACACAGTCGAATGCCTTTGCATAGTCAATAAAACAGGTAAGCATCTTTTTGGTGTTCTCTGCTTTCAGCCAAGATCCATCTGACATCAGCAATTATATCCCTCCTTCCCTGTCATCTTCTGAATCCTGCTTGAATTTCTGGCAGTTCCATGTCCATGTACTGCTGTAACTGTTTTTGAATTATCTTCAGCAAAATTTTACTTGCATGTTATATTAGCAATATTATTTGATAATTTCCATATTCTGTTGGATCACCTTTCTTTGGAATGGGTACAAATATGGATCTCTTCCAGTCGGTTGGCCAGGTTCCTGTGTTCCAAATTTCTTGGCATAGACGAGTGAGCACCTTCAATGCTGCATCCATTTGTTGAAACATCTCAACTGGTATTCTGTCAATTCCTGAAGCCTTGTTTTTTTTTTTTTGCCAATGCCTTCAGTGCAGTTTGTACATCTTTCTAAAATACCATCAGTTCTTGAGAGTATACTGTCTCCTGAAATGGTTGAATGTCGACCAATTTTTTCAGTCCAGTGAATCTGTGTATTCCTTCCTTTTTTTTTTTGATACTTCCTATGTCGTTCAATATTTTGCCTATATAATCCTTCAAAATTACAACTCCATGCTTGAATTTTTTATTCGGTACTTTCAGCTTGAGAAATATCAAGCATGTTCTTCCCATTTGGTTTTCTAACTCCAGTTCTTTGCAAATTTCATTATAACATTTTACTTTGTTTTCTCGAGCCACCCTTTGAAATATTCTGTTCAGCTCTTTTACTTCATTTCTTCCATTCTCTTTAGGTACTCTACCTTAAAGACCAAGCTTCAGTATTTTCCCTGACATCCATTTTGGTCCTTTCTTTCTTTCCTGTCTTTTTAATGACCTTTTTCTTTCTTCATGTATGGTGTCCTTGATGTCATCCTGCTACTTATCTGGTCTTCCATCATTAGTGTTCAATGTATCAAATCTATCTTTAAGATGATCTCCAAATTCACTTTCTATATACTCATACGATATACTTGTATTTTGGTTCTTGTGGACTTGTTTTAATATTTTTCAGCTTCAACTTGAATTTGCATATGAGCATTTTATGGTATGTTTTGTAGTCAGTGCCAGGCCTTGTACTAACTGTTGATATTGTGTGTCTCCATCATCTCTTTCCATAGATGTTGTGGATTTGATTTCTGTGTGTTTCATCTGGTGAGGTCCACGTGTATAGTCTCTGTTTATGTTGTCAAAAAAAGGTATTTGCCATGAATAAATTGTTGGTCTTGCAAAATTTTATCATGTGATCTCCTACCTGCTTTCTATCACCAAGGCCGTATTTTCCAACTTCTGATCTTTCTTCTTTGTTTCCGACTTTTGCATTCCAACCACAGTAATTATCAATGCATCTTGATTGCTTGTTTGATCAATTTCAAACTACAGAAGTTGGTAAATATCTTCAATTTCCTCAGCTTTGGCATTAGTGGTTGGTGCATAAATTCGAATAATAGTCTTATTAGCTAGTCTTTCTTGCAGGTGTATGGATATTATCCTATCACTGACAGTTTTGTACTTCAGGATAGATTTTCAAATGTTGTTTTTGATGATGAACATGACGCCATTCCTCTTTGTCATTCCCAGTATAGTCCACCATATGATTATCTGATTCAAAATAGCCAGTCCATTTCAGCTCATTAATGGCTAGGATATTGAAGTTTATGCATTCCATTTCATTTTTGATGACTTCCAATTTTCCTAGATTCATACTTAGTACATTCCACTTTCCAATTATTGATGCATGCTTGCAGCTCTTTTTTTCTCATTTTGAGTCGTACCACGTCAGCAAATGAAGGTTCTGAAAGCTTTACTCCATCCAAGTCATTAAGGTTGACTCTACTTTGAGGAGGCACCTCCTTCCCAGTCGTATTTTGGGTGCTTTCCAATCTAAGGGGCTCGTTTTCCAGCACTATACCAGACAATGTTCCACTGCTATTCATCAGGTTTTCACTGGCCAATTTTTTCAGAAGTAAAAAACCAGGTCCTTCTTCCTAGTCTGTCTTAGTCTGGAAGCTTAGTTGAAACCTGACCACACTGGGTGACCGTGCTAGTATTTGAAATGTTGGTTGCATAGCTTCCAGCATCACAGCAACAAAACAGCCACTGCAGTACAATGAACTGACAGACACGTGGTAGATAGTATACATGTAGATATAATTATATATGGTATATTATAAATATAATGTATATTATGTTTATAATATTTAAATATATATCCTAAAGGCTGCAACAACTTCTTAACGAATCTTCGGTACATCGCTCTTACCCACTTAAATTTATGCTTGAAACTATATTTAGCGCGAAAGATATTTGAAAAAAATGTCAGTGTGATTCTGTCATTTCTCAGCTTATAATGCTCCATCACTATTGGTTACAGTGCACATCCCCTCCCACACTTGCATGCTCTAGTAGAATCTGGTTCTTGCTTACCACTTGCCCCCTACCTCTTCCCACTACTCCAACTGCCACACACAATCCAACAGACATATAAAACTGCCATCTTCTGGAAATAATCTATGCTTTAAATATCCCTGTATTCTTTCAGCCTGTGGTTGTATTTAATTTGACCCATACTACATTTAAAAATAATTTGCTTCGTTGCCAACATATACTAACTCAGAAATTTTACATGAAAATCCGATGTTTAGGTGCTCTTTCAATATCATGCAGTGTGTCAACACAGGACTTGCATTCACAGGTGTCTCCTTTGACTAGAGTGGGATTTACAGATTGCAGCAGTAGCCATGACTCCTGATATTGCTATACCAGCTCACTTCACTAACGTACCTCACTTTCCTAGTCCCTATGAGCACTGCAGTTTACGACGCCTGCCAAAAGTGAGATATTTAGCTAAACCTAGATAATATACAGAATTACTCTTCCTTTTCACCTGAGTGTTTTGTCATCATTTAGATGAAACAGAAATCTGATCTTCTCTTGGTTAAGAAAGATTTAAAATCAGCTCCGCTATTCTAAGGAATTGCGAGGTTTATAAATTAATGTTAATGTATTCTTTGGTTATTCTTCTCTGTACTTTCTTTTTTTGCCTTTTAAACTCTTCTTTCCACTTGAACACTTTATTATGTACATTGCTTGTTAATTGCTTCATAGATGTTAGTCCTGACCCTGCCACTAGACTTAAACTCATTGAAAGCAGAAACATTATCAGGACACTTGTGCTTAGAAACACTGGCTGATGACTTGAATAAAGGTACTTATTGTAGGCACAGGGAAGAGATATTCTGGAAGAACTTGTGTCCTGGTCATTGACCAGACTGATTTAGGACGGGTCAACCATTCCTACATAAGTCTTTGGGAAAGACCATTGTCTATTCCCATAAAAGATGGGAGAGTAGAATAAATTATTATAATACGTAACCCAAATCTGCCTGCCTGTGTTCATTTTTCAACCCAGTAGCTTCCAAGATAAAAATAGTACCATAGATTCTCTCCTTCCAAGGGGAAAAAACCCAAGTGAAAAGCTCTCCGTAGGATCTAGCTCTTCCTCTCTGATGTCACCATGATTTGCATGCCAAAGGGAAACCTGCAGGCAAAGTGGCCCTCTCTGGGGATGGGTGCAGCCTACAACTGGAGACTGACAGCTCTTGGTCAGGGCACAAGGAAAGACTGGCTCTGCGTGTACCCTGGCACTGTCATCAGGCTTCTCAGATGAGGCAGGGTCCCCAGGGCAGGCCAGGAGTGCAAGGTTCTGGAGGCTTCCAGGTGCAAAGTCGAACTAAAGATGGAGCTAAGCTTCTGCTTTAGGAAAATTAACTTGTTGAGGAGACTGTACTGAGAATAATTACTTGCCTCTGCTTTGTGCCTTACTCGCACAACTGACACAGAGGATTGTAATTTCAGAATCATTTTCTTCTCTCAGATGAAGATATGTTTAAGAGATAAATCATAGTTTTCCAATGGATGTGTCACGTTTCTACCGACAATACCAGGGAACTCTGCACCTACCATTTGTGAAAAAGAGATTTGTCAAAATTATTGGCAACTAAATTAACATGCAGGCATCTGACCTCTGAAGGGAAAAAATGAAAGTGTCCATTGTGAGGCAGGGCCCAGATGGCAGAGTAGTCAGACGGCTTCCTATATCACTCGTATACAACAAAGACCTGGAAAAACAAGTGATTTTATTGTATATGAATATCTAGGAACCCTGAACAAGGCAAAGATGAGGAATCGGACTGAGGGGTGGGGGGAGAGGGAGACGGTTTGGAAGAAGGGAGGAGCACCAGAGCGGTGTCAGTGGGACTGCAGCTCTTCAGCCACTCCGGGTCCACAGTGAAGCAGGAAAACAGCTGCGCACACTCCGGAGGCAGTCTCCACTTTGAGAGAGATCCGGCAGCACAGATTCTGCTTGGAAACTCTGAACCAGTGCAAAGCAGCTCCCAAGTGGCTAAAGATAAGTACATGTGTGCAGCCTTTCACGGGAATTAAAAAAAAAAAAATCCCATTTGGGAAAAACCTTTCTCCCTTTTACCTCCTCCCTCCCTGCTCTGCACCCGGAGTCCGCTGGGCCAGAACTAGATCCCAAAAGGCACTCTGACCCATTCTCCTGGCCTTGGAGAGGGAACAAATAAGCTACTGGCTCCCCTAAGCCAGGAACTCAGGGTGGGCACAGCTCCTTTGCTTGGCACGGGCATAAGGGGTCCACAGACTTTGAGTGCCTTACACCCCTGTATAGACCTGTGGGAACCCATCTCAACAGCATTAGCCCTCACTACCACAGTACAACAGGGTAAACATCTGAAGTCTAACTTCAACTGTTTCAGCTGTGAAGTGGCAGATGTGTGACCCTTGACACAGCCCCGCCCCTTAAGCAGGCACTTTTACCGATCTGCACCAGGGGCTTGAGGACTGGTGGCATCACGTATGCCACCTAGTCACCTGCTACCATCACGTATGCCACCTAGTCACCTGCTACAGGAGTCCAAGAAAAAGAGGTGCCCTTGAGTCTTTACAGCTAACAGAGTGGGGTGCTCATAGTCGGGCTGCAAAACCTACCTACTCACCCTAGGGAATAGGGACATGCTTTCCTTTCAGACTCTCAGGGGCAGCCATCAGCCCCCTGCCTGGTTCAGCGCATGACCCCTACCACAGCCAGATACCAATGCATACACCAATCACCCCTGCCTCTCTAAGACTGTAGGTGAGAGCCTGCACCACACACTTTGGGACCAACTGCCTGGACACCTGAGCTGAACCCATATACGAAAATTTAATGGACTCCCGTGTGCGCATACTTAGTTACAGAACTAACTACCTGGTGACAGGAAGTTAGAGCTTCAAAGGTAGCAATAATCAAACAAGCACACAGGAGCAGCCTATTGGGGCATATCAAAACAAAACAAAACAAGAAGCTAGGACTCACTCAACAAATATAAAATAAAATTATAATAACTTATTTATGGCTCGGAGAGAACAATCAATATCAAATCACACAAACAGGCAGTCTGTGATGGCTTCAGCAAGCTCCCAAAAAAGAGAACCAATAAATTCTCCAGAGGAAGAGAATTCCTTGGAATTACCAGAGACAAAATACAAAAGATTAATATACAGAACTCTTCTAGAAATTAGAAAGGAAATTCGACAAAATGAAAAAATGCCAAGGAACACATAAAGTAGTAGCAGAACTTAAAAAAGTTATTCAAGAACATAATTCCAAATTTAATAGGCTGCAAGAAGCCATAGACAGCAATCAGGGATCCAGAAGATTAGCAATAAAATTTCAGAATTAGATATATCAATAGAAAGTCATAGGAACAGAATTGAGGCAGTAGAAGTTAGAATTAGTGACATTGAAGATAAAGCACTTGATGCCTACTTATTTGAGGAAAAAATCAGATAAAAGAATTAAAAAGAAGAAGAAACTCTAAGAGTCATGTGGGACTCTATCAAGAGAAATAACTCACGAGTGATTGAAGTACCAGAACGGGGGGCATAACAGAAAATACAGAGAGAATTGTTGAACAGTAGTTGACAAAAAACTTCCCTGATATCATGAAAGATGAGAAGATATCCGTCCAAGATGCTTATCGAACTCCATATAAGGTAGGTCCCAAAAGAAAGTCACCAAGACATATTATAATCAAACTTACCAAAACCAAAGATAAAGAGAGAATTTTAAGAGCAGCTAGGGATAAAAGAAAAGTCATCTGAAAGGAGAGTCAATCAGAATAAGCTCGGACTACTCAGCAGAAACCATGCAGGCAAGAAGGCAATGAGATGACATATATAATAAAGCCTTGAAGGAAAACAACAGCCAGCTAAGAATTATGTATCCAGAAAAACTGTCTCTCAAATATGATGGTGAAATTAGGGCATTTCCAGATAAACAGAAGTTTAGGGAATTTGCAAAAACCAAACCAAAATTACAAGAAATACTAAAGGGAGTCCTCCAGATAGATAGTCAAGAACATCAGATAACAATGCTAGACTAGAACACAGGACAGAGCAACCAGATATTGTCTCAGATAGGGAAGTCAAAAATATATCAAAGCTTAAACATTGAAAATAGGGAAACAGAGATATCAATATGTAAAAAAAAGACAACATTAAAACAAAAAAGAGGGACTTAAAAAATGCAGACATTGATTTTTCATATAGGGGGAAGTCAAGGTGTATAAAGTAACAAAAGACTAGTATAAACTTAGAAAACTAAGGGTAACTATTAAGGTAGCAACAAAGGAATCTAACAATCTTACAAATCAAAATAAAAAAGTAGAAAAACATAAAGACCCAGCAAACACAAAATCTACAATAATGAAAAAGATGAAAAAAAAATACATAAAGGAAAACGACTCAGCACAGAAAATTAAGGGGAACAAAGAAACTGAACAACACAAAAAGAGACATCAGGATGACAGCATTAAACTCATACCTATCAATAATTA
>NW_004444177.1:557622-582334 GCF_000243295.1 Trichechus manatus latirostris
GAACGAAGAACACCAAAGACGCAAGGAAAGTATTAGCCCAAGAGACAGAAAGAGCCACATAAACCAGAGATTTCATCAGCCTGAGACCAGAGGAACTAGATTGTGCCCGGGTACCATCAATTAACGTCCTGACAGGGAACAAAACAGAGAGTCCCTGATGGAGCAGCAGAAGGATGGGGTGCAGAACTCAAATTCTAGTAAGAAGACCAGACTTAATGCTCTGACTGAGACTGGAGGTACCCCAGCAAGCATGGCCCCTGAACTCTCTATCAGCCCAGAACTTAAATAATTTCCGAGGCCAACTCTTTAGACAGAGATTGGACTGGACTGTGGGACATAAAGTGATACTTGTGAAGAGTGTGCCTCTTAGTCAAGTAGACACAATAGATCAAAGGGGAAGCTTCTGTCCAGAGGTGAGAGGAGAAGGCAGAGAGTGTTAGGAGCTGGTTGAATGGTCATGGGGAATCAGGGGCGGAAAGGAGGAGTGTGCTGTCGCAGAATGGGGTGAGCAATTAGGGTCATATAACAATGTATGTATAAAGTTTTGTATGGGAGACTATCTTGAAATGTAAACTTCATTTAACTACAACAATAAAAGAAAAAAAAAAAAAGAAAGTGTCCATTGTAAATCTTCCTCACTGTAACAATGGCATCTTCCTTTCCACTCTGGCTTGAATGAACATACTGACCTACAGTAACATAATCATCACTGGTGATTGATTCAGAGCCTTTCCAGAATTCAGCACAAACACATGAGGAAAAAGGACAGAACTACTGCCAGATAGTTTAGTTATCTTTGGTAATGGGTGATAAGATTCATACAAACTGCACTAGTAATCCAAAAATTAAACAGTAAAATCAACTTATTTCAATGGTTATTCTCTTTATGCAGAAATATCTGCAACTAAATGATGAGATGGGGCATTGGTGGTTCAGTGGTAGAATTCTCCCCTTCCATGCAGGAGACCAAGGTTCAAATTTGGCCAAAGTACCACATGCACAGCCAACATTCATCTGTCAGTGGAGGCTTACGTGTTTCTGTGATACTGAACAGGTTTCAGTGGAGCTTTCAGACTAAGATGGACTAGGAAACAAGGTCTCATGAAAATCAACTGAAAATCAGCCAATGAAAACTCTGTGAATCACAAGTGTTAGATCTGCAATCAGTCATGGGAATGGCCTGGGCTGGGCAGCATTTTATTTCGTTGTTCATGGGGTCACCATGAGTCAGGGCTGACTTTAGGGCAGGTAACCATAACAAAAAATGATGAAATCAATCAGATGAAATGTTATCCTTCTAGAATAACCTCTCAAAACAGACACAGACAGACTCACTGACATCTATTTATGCACACACTTTCTCTTACATACACACGCATACATACACTCACATCTGATAGGGTTTTATGGAAGAAGTAGGTGTATTGACTGGCAGGTGGTAACAAGAGAAGAAGAAAGATCTTAAAACAGGGTTTCTCAACCTTGTCACTGTTGACATTTTGGGTTGCATAATTCTTTGTCATGGGGGTCTGTCTTGTGCCTTGTGGGATGTTTAGCAAAATCCCTGGACACTACACCTAAATTAAGTAACACTTTTCCCTAAGTTGTGACAATCAAAAATATCTCCAGACACTACCAAATATCACCTGAGGTGCAAAATTACCCCAGTAGAAAATGACTGGTTTATGTTATCCACATAAGAATGTTCTTTTTTGATGTTTCTCTGTGAATTTGGGTTAAAAAAAATTATTGTGTTTTAGGTGAAAGTTTACAGCACAAATTAGTTTCTCATTCAAAAATTTACACACAAATTATTTTGTGACATTGGTTGCAATTCCTGCAATGTGTCAGCACTCTCCCCCTTTGCTTTTCCACCCTGGGCTCTCCATGTCCATTCATTCAGTTTTCCTGTACTTTCCTACCTTATTTTCTTTGCTTTTAGGCAGGTGTTGCCCATTTGGTCTCCTATACTTGATTGAACTAAGAAGTGCGTTCCTCATGTGTGGTGTTTGTTTTATACGCGTATCTAATCTTTGGCTGAATGGTGGACTTCAGGAGTTGCTTCATTTCTGAGTTTGCAGGGTGTCTGGGGGCCATAGTCTCGGGGATTCCTCCAGTTTCAGATCAGTAAGTTTGGTCTTTTTTTGTGAATTTGAATTGTATTCTACGTTTGTCTCCCTCTCTGTCCAGGATCCTCTATTGCACAGTCAACAATGTCTTGTCAGAGCAGTCCATGGTGGTAGCCAGGCACCATCTAGTTCTTTTGAGCTCAAGCTGGTGGAGGCTGTGGTTCATGCGATCCATTAGTCCTTGGGACTGATATTTTCCTTCTGTCTTTGGTTTTGTTCATTCTCCTTTGCTCCTAATGTGATGGGACCAATAAATGTATCTTAGATGGACGCTGGAAAGCTTTTAAGACCCTAGACGCTACTCACCAAAGTAGGATGTAGAACATTTTCTCAATGAACTATGTTATGCCAATTGACCTAGAAGTCCCCAAGACCTTGGTCCCCAGTCCTCAGTTCCAGCAACTCAGTCCCTCAAGGTGTTTGGATGTGTTTAGGAAGCTTCTATGACTTTGCCTTGGTCAAGTTGTCCTGCCTTCCCCATATTATGTGTTGTCTTTCCCTTCACCGAAGTTAACTTGTCTACTATCTAGTTAGTGATTTCCTCTGCCCACCCCTCCCCTCCTTCATAACGATCAAAGATTGTATTTGTTATTTTTTATTTTTGTGTGTAAATCTTTTCTTGGGTTTTTATAATAGTGGTCTCATTTTATATTTGTCCTTCTGTGATTGACTTATTTCACTCAGCATAATGCCTTCCGGATTCATCCTATATTGTGAGATGTTTCACGGATTCATCTTTGTTCTTTATCTTTGCATAGTGTTCCATTGTGTGTATGTACCATAATTTGTTTATCCATTCATCTGTCGATGGGCACTTAGGTTGTTTCCATCTTTTTGCTGCTGTGAATAATGCTGCAACGAACATTTGTGTGATGGCTCTTATTTCTCTAGGATGCACTCCTAGGAGTGGGATTGCTGGATCGTTTTGCATTTCTATTTCTAGCTTTTTAAGGAAGCACCATGTTGTTTTCCAAAATGGTTGCACCATTTTGCATTCCCACCAGCAGTGCATAAGAGTTCCAATCTCCCCACAACCTCTCCAACATCTGTTATTTTCTGGGTTTTTTTTTTTTTATTATTATTATTATTATTAGTGCCAGTAATGTTGGAGTTAGATGGTATCTCATTTCAGTTTTGGTTTGAGTTTCTCTAATGGCTAATGATCGCGAGCATTTTCTCATGTGTCTGTTAGCTGCCTGAATGTTCTTTGGTGAAGTGTTTGTTCATATCTTTGCCCATTTTTTAATTGGATTATTTGTCTTTTTGTTGTTGAGGTGTTGAAATATTCTATAGATTTTAGAGATTAGACCCTTATCGGATATGCCATAGCCAAAAAATTTTTCCCAATCTGTAGGTTCTTTTTCACTCTTTTGGTGAAGTCTTTTGATGAGCATACGTGTTTAATTTTTAGGAGCTCCCAGTTATCCACTTCATCTTGTGCTGTGTGTGCATTTTTAGTTATGTTTGGTACTCTGTTTTTGCCATATGTTAAGGCTGCTAGCTTTGTCTCTATTTTTTCTCCATGAACTTTATAGTTTCAGGTTTTATATTTTGGTCTTTAACCCAATTTGAAATAGTTTTTTTTGTAAGGTGTGAAATATAGGTCTTGTTTAATTTTTTTACTGATGGACAGCTAGTTTTGCCAGCACCACTTAGTGAAGAGACTGTCTCTTCCCCATTTAATGGTTTTTGGCCATTTGTGGAAGATCAGATGACCATAGGTGGATGGATTACGTCTAGGTTCTCAGTTTTGTTACATTGGTCTATGTGTCTGTCGTTGTACCAGTACCAGGCTGTTTTAGCTACCAAGGCTGTATAGTAGGTTCTGAGGTCAGGTGGTGTGAGGCTTCCTACTTCGTTCCTTTTCTTCAGTAATGCTTTGCTTAACGGGGGCCTCTTTGCTTTCCGTATAAAGTTGATTAGTTTCTCTATCTCATTAAATAATGCTGTTGGTATTTTGATCAGGATTGCATTTAACTTTAGATCACTTTGGGTGGAATTAACATTTTCACGATATTGAGTCTTCCTGCCCATGAGCATGGTATGTTTTTCCAAGGTCCCTCTCGGTTTCTTGAAATAGTGTTTTGTAGTTTTCTTTGTATAGGTCTTATTGCCCCTGGTTAGATTTATTTCTAAGTATATTATCTTTTTGGGGGGGTATTGTAAATGGTATTGTTTTCCTGATTTCCTTTTTGAAGTTCTCTTTGTTGGTGTAGAGGAATCCAACTGTTTTTTGTATGTCAGTCTTGTATCTTGCTACTCTAGTGAATCTTTCTATAAGTTCCAGTAGTTTTCTTGTGGAAATTGGGGTTCTCTAGTTATGTGATCATTTCCTCTGTGAATAGGAATAGTTTTACTTCTTCCTTTCCAAGTTGGATGCCCTTCCTTTTCTTGCCCTATTGATCTAGCTAGGACTTCCAGCACAATGTTAAATAGGAGTGGTGATAAAGGGCACCCTTGTCTTTTTCTCATTCTCAGGGGGAATGTTTTCAGCCTGTCTCTGTTGACAATGATGTTCGCTGTTGGTTTTGTATAGATGTCCTTTATTATGTTGAGGAATTTCCCTTTTATTCCTATCTTATTGAGTTTTTATCGGGGATTGGTGTTTTATCAAATGCCTTTTCTGTGTCAATTGAGATGGTTATATGATTCTTTTCTTTGTTTTTTTTTTTTTTTTTTAATGTGGTGAATTACGTTGATTGGTTTTCTAAGGTTGAACCATCCATGCATAACTGATATGAATCCCACTTGGTCTTCTTGTATTGTTTTCTTGATATGATGCTGAATTCTACTGGCTACAACTTTTTGACAATTTTTACTTCTATATTCATGAGAAATATTGATCTGTAATGTTCTTTGTTTGTGCTGTCTTTGCCTGGCTTTGGTATCAGGGTTATGCTGGCTTCAAAGAATGA
This sequence comes from Trichechus manatus latirostris, assembly GCF_000243295.1. Classification (NCBI taxonomy): domain Eukaryota; kingdom Metazoa; phylum Chordata; class Mammalia; order Sirenia; family Trichechidae; genus Trichechus; species Trichechus manatus. Next base: position 562,667 of record NW_004444177.1, read on the forward strand.
ATCTCAGACTATTTCTTCCTTTTCTAGCTCTGGTGTGAGTTCTTCTCTAAATGTTCAGTAAAATTCTCCAGTGAGGCCATCTGGCTCACAGCTTTTTTTTTTTGTTGAAAGTTTTTATTTTTTTTTTTAACTATTTTTTTCTCTTGTTATGGGTCTCTTCAAATTTTCTATCTCAGCTTGTGTTAGTTTAGGTAGGTAGTGTGTTTCTAGAATTTTGTCCATTTTCTCTATGTTCTTAAATTTGTTGGAGTACAAATTTTCACAGTATTCATTTTAATCCATTTTATTTCAATTTGGTCTATTATAATTTTCCCCCATCTCATTTCTTCATTGGTTATTTGTTTCCTCTCATTTTTCCTCTGTCAGTTTGGCTAATGGTTTGTCGGTTTTGTTGATCTTTTCAAAGAACCAACTTTTGGTCTTGTTGATTCTTTCTATTGTTTTTCTGTTTTCTATTTCATTTATTCCTGCTCTAATCTTCATTAGGAAACCCTAGTGGTGTAGTGGTTAAGTGTTACGGCTGCTAACCAAAAGGTCAGCAGTTCGAATCCACCAGGTGCTCCTTGGAAGCTGTACGGGGCAGTTCTACTCTGTCCTATAGGGTCACTATGAGTCAGAATTGACTCGATGGCAACAAGTTTAGTTTTGGTTTGATAATCTATATTATTTTCTTTCTTCTGTTGGCCGTGGACTTTTTTTGCTATTCTTTTTCTATTTGTTTAATTTGTAAGGCTGAAGTTTTTATTTTGGCCTATTCTCTTTTGATGTGTGCATTTATTGCTTTAAATTGACCTCCCCTTGCCAGATAGGCAGGGGTGTTGGTTGGAAGTGGTACGGGCTCACTTTCCACCATTCAGCAGCTGGTGGAGTGTCAGGCAGGGAGAGGTAGTGCAGGCACAGTGCAGTGGCAGTTCTGAGTCAGGACACTCTAGCCACAGTGACATGGCGAGGGCCAGCAGGAAGGAGAGTAGCATATAGGGCTAGGTGAGGGGACAAATGAAAACAGAAAGAAAGAAAACAAAAAAAGATTGCAAGAGGGTGGGGGCAGGGCAGACCTGGGAGCTGATGGGAAGGCAGGGAGGTGGCATAAGGGGCGAGGTGAGAGGTAGAAAGTGGCTGGCTAGTGCCTCTCTAGCAGCAGTGGTGTGGCGTGGCCTGGTGGGAAGGGGAGGTATATGTGGTATACAGGGCTATTTGGAAAGGACAAAGAAAAAGAAAAAAGGGAAATAGAAATGAAAAAAAAAAAAAATAGTGAGACAGGAGCCAGTGGGTAGAGCATGGAAACCTGAGCTGGCAACGGGCTGGTGGCTCTATACCTGCGGTGGTGCAGTGTTGCCCAGTGCGGAGTGGTAGAGGCAGTGTATGGGGTTAGATGGGAGGGAGAAAGAAAAGGACAAAATTGGAAAAAAATGGTGCAGTGGTAGGGAAACAAAAATTGCTTACCATTTTAACAATATTATTCACTGGATTTCCTCCCTGCATCTTTAGGTCACATCCTGCATGCCATTACCAGGGAGTTCTGGAGCAGTGTCATGGTTTTGTTAATTGCTATTTTGTTCAGTCTTTGGATTACACTTCTGCAACCAAGTTCTGCCTTAGATAGCATTGGTCTGATATCACAGACTCTTTGGACTAAGCAACCATATTACTTAACCTTTACTTTTAAATGATGTCATCTTTTTTACAAAGGAACCAAAATTCAATTTCAACCATGAAACATTACCAGAAAACCTGGACCAATAAAATATGAAAAATGTTCAGAAACTTAAAGCAAAAGTGTACTTCCAGTTTTTTAATGGTTTATTAAGGCTGTATTGACGAGACTGCAATTGGTATAATAGAAAGGGCATGGGATTTGAAGTCAGAACACCCACATCTGAGTCTAGCAATTGTAGCCCTCGACACAACTCGTGACCTCTCAAAACCTCGGTTTCATCAACTGGAAAGTGGAAATTATGAAGTTTTGTTGGAAACATTTAAATAATGATAAGACAAAAATATGCTATACAAATATTTATGTAGGTGAACATGTTGAATATACATTAAAATACAAAAAAAAAGTATTTTAACCCATTTATGCAGCCAACCAAAATACTAACTTGGTTAAAGACTATCCTTAATCTGCCTCAGTAGAAAATTGTGGATATTGAACTAGCTCATTGGTTCGACTGGGCCAAGATTTGGAGCCATTTTTAGGAGCAGATGGCAAAAGTTCTCAATGTAGTTGTTTGTGCAGCCTAACTATGAAGTATGTTAGAAAACATTCATACACAATTAGGGGGTTTCATTTTAGTACGTTTCAGAAATTTAATTTTTTAATATTCCTTTGGAAGAAGATAAGCTTAAAAAAATAAAAGAATGGATAATGTCTGAGCCAGCATATCAAAGGTAGTCAAGTGACTTGCTTGCACATTGATACTTTATGTTACTTTATATTTGATACATATTACTCCATTATAGGACACACATGACTGACAAAGTTTTATAAAATGCTAATACTTAGAATAAATATGAACATAAACATCCCTACAGAATTGCAGAATACGGCATATTTAAAAGTACAATTTTTACTTGTGACCATGAAAAACATGCATAAGTAAAGTTGTAAATGTACAGGTAGTGATGGACTCTTTAAAGTATTATAGTGTGTATTTTTACAAATTAACCATTTACAAAAATGACTTAAATATACAATTTCAGTTATTTCATTGTATATACATCACCCAATTCAACAAACATTTATTAATCAAGTATTTTCTAGGACCTGGAGAACTAAGATGTCATGAAAGAGTTTGTAGTCTTATATGGGATGTGGACATATATATAGATAATTTCAATAAATGTGATGGGAGAAGAATGGGGTCCTATAAGATAGGATAAACTTACAGAGAAGAGGAGCACCTCTCCCTGAGTGGCCTTATTTTTGTTGTTGTGTGCTGTCAAGTCGATTCTGATTCATAGCAGCCCTATAGGACACAGTAGAACTGCCCCATAGGGTTTCTAAGGCTGTCATCTTTATGGAAGCAGACTGCCACATCTTTCTCCTGTGGAGCTGCTGGTAGATTCGATCCACTGAACTTTGGGTTAGCAGGTGAGGGCTTAACCATTGTGCAACAAAGACTGGCCTAGGGAGGGCAAATTGTGGAAGTGAAGGTGTAACAATAGGCTTTTATGGTAAAATGATGCCAAAGTCTGACAAATCAACAGGAGCATGACCTGATAAGGGGTTAGGAAGGGATGTTCTGAATTGCTCAATGTAATGAATGAAGAAGAGACTGGTAAAAGATAATAACAGAGGCAGAGACCAAAACATAAAGGGCCTTTTGTGCTATTACTATAAATGTCTAGACAATAGAGAGAACTTAAAGTGATTTATAATAAGAAAACTAACAGTAAACAAACAAAAATGGCAAAAGATTTGAACAGATATCAGCATGGTAAATAAGAACATGAGAACATGCCCAACGGTGTTAGTTATTGTTGTTATGTGTCTAGAGTTGATTCTGACTCATTAGGAAATGCAAATTAAAATAAAAATGAGATACCACTACATACCCACTAAAATGGCAAAAAAAAAAAAGACCGGCCATACTAAGTGAGGGCAAAGATACGGAGCAACTGAGAATCTCATACACTGCTGTTGGGGATGTAAGATGATACAACCACTTTGAAAACAGGCTGGTGGTTTCTTAAAACATTAACATACACCTACTACGTGGTCCAGCCATTCCACTCCTACATATTTAGCCAAGAGTAATGGAATTATATGTGCACACAAATACTTGTACATGAATGTTTATAGACACTTTACTTATAACAGCCAGACACTGGAAACAATACAAAATGTGTCATTTGGATATGAATGGATAAACACATTGTGGTATATATGTGCAAAAGGAATTATCTATTGGAACACACAACAACTTGAATGAATCTCAAAATAATTATACTGAGTGAAAGGAGCCAGTCACAAAATGTGACATACTATATGAGTCCATGTTTATAAAATTATAGAAAATGCAAGCGAACCTATAGTTTCAGAGAGAAGATCAGTAGTTGTCTAGGGAAAGGCAAGCGAGAGGTGGGGGAAGGGAAGGATTACAAAGGGCTAGGAGGGAACTTTTGGAGGTGATAGATGTGTTTGTTACCTTGATTGCAGTGCTAGTTTCTTGGGTGTACACATATCAAAACTCATTTAGCTGCACACTTTTAATATGTGCAGTTTATTGTACATCAGTTATATATCAATAAAATTGAAAACAATTTCTAGACTAGAAAGCTTTAAAATGATTCAGTCAGAGAGATCGCAAGGCCAGTTTTACATTTTAGGAGTTTATGATGTATCCCTTGTTTCTGTCTTAGGCAATGGAACGTGGGGGATGGTGATATATATGAAAAGACAAAACTATAAAAACATGGCTAGCATTTTCTAGTCTCTATTTAATGGCATGTTTGACTCCTACTGGGCATCATGGAATCTGTTTGTCATCTTTTCTTCATACTAAGTTGGGGAGAGTTTTTGACTTTTCTTAGAATGAAAATGGAATTCTTATGCCTAATAACACTACTATGGCTCAGAGTAAGAGAAGTGCTAGTCTGATAAACATTTTTAAAAAATTGGTTTTTGATAATACTCAATATTAGGAAGGGCTAGTGTGATTGTTAAGGTTGTGTGTCAACTTGGCTGGTGGTAAAGGGAAACCCTCCCAATGGGCAGACCTTGGAGTAGTGCACATGGTTGTTCACTTTGCTTAGAAGGATAAATGGCCAGATGTGCAATTGTATGCTGGTTCATGGGCTGTGACCAATGTTGGCTGATTGTCCAGTTTGCCAGCAGCAGAGACCAACACTGAGTCCCCGATATGCCATCTTTCCTCGAGGTGATCATCCAGCAACCTGGTGGCAAGTTGATTACATTGGACCACTTCCATCATGCAAAGGGCAGTGTTTAGTTCTTACTAGAATAGACATTTACTCTGGACACAGATTTGCATTCCCTGCATGCAATGCTTCTGCAAAAACTACCATCCATAGACTTACAAAATGCTTTATCCACCATCATATATCCCACACAGCATCTCCTCGAATCAAGGAACTCACTTCACAGCAAATGAAGTGTGGCAATGGGCCCATGCTCATGGAATTCACTGGTCTTACCATGTTCCCCATCATCCTGAAGAGCTGGCTTGATAGAATGATGGAACAGCCTTCTAAAGACACAGTTATGGTGTCAGATAGGTGGCTATACTTTGCAGGGTTGGGGCAATGTTCTCCAGTAGGCTGGATATGCTCTAAACCAGCATCCAATATTTGGTGCTGTTTTTCCTATAGCCAGGATTCATGAGACCAGGAATCAAGGGGTGGAAACGGGAGTGGCACCACTCCCTGTTGCCCCTAGTGACCCACTTACAAAATTTTTGCTTTCTGTCCCTAAAACCCTAGGCTCTGCAGGGCTACATGTCTTAGTTCCAAAAGGAGGAATGCTCCCACCTGGAGACACATCACTGATTCCATTGAACTGGAAGTTAAGAATACCACCTGGTCACTTTGGGCTCTTGATACCTCTGGATTAACAGACAAAGAAAGGAGTTACCATATTGGCTGGTGTGACTGATCCTGATTACCAAGAGGAAATTGGAGTTATATTATGTAATGGAGATAACGAAGAATATGTCTGCATTGCAGGAGATTTCTTAGGGCGTCTCTTAGTACTACCATGCCCTGTGATAAAAGTCAATGGAAAAGTACAGCAACCTAATTCTAACATCACTACTAATGGCCCAGAACCTTAAGGAATTAAGGTTTGGGTCACCTCACCAGGCAAAGAACCACAAGCAGCTGAGGTGCTTGCTGAGGGCAAAGGGAATACGGAATGGGTGGTGGAAGAAAGTACTTCTAAATATCAGTCACAATCATGTTACCATTTGCAGAAATGAGGACTGTTATTGTTATGAGTATTCCTGCCTTGTATGTGAGCATTCAAATATTTTGTTTTCTTCACTTATAAAATATGAGCTGTAAACAAGGCTAGTGCATTTTGGGTTGCACATGTGTTAGTTGTATCATGTTAAGTGTAAGTATAACTTTATAATTGTCTTTAGTCAGAGATTATGTATAGTTTAGGGAAATGTGTACTGGTTCCAAGTTGACAAGGGGTGGACTGTGATTGTTAAGACTGAGTGTCAACTTGGCTGGGCTATGATTCTCAGTGTTTCGGCAGTTATGATGTAGTTTGGCAGTCATATGATGATGTGATCACCTCCATGATGAGATTTGATATAATGTGATCACCTCCTTGATGGGATCTGCTATGAGTAGCCAATCAGTTGAAAGGGAGTTTCCTTGGGAGTGTGGCTTGCATCCAATACAGATGGACTTTTTGCAAGGTTCATGGGCTTTTGCTTGCTCTTGGTCCTGTGGCTGGCTCCTGTTCATCTGACTTCTGGTTCTTGGCATTTGAGCTAGCAGCTTACCTGCCATCTTGCTTGCAGAGCTTGGGATTCATTGGTCTCTGCAGCCTGTGAGTCAGAGCCCTGCTGTCAAGCCTACCAATCTTGGGTTTACCAGCCGCCTGCAGCTACGTGAGTCAGGAGAAGCCTCCACCCTGACCCAGGTACTTGGGACTTTCTAGTCTCTGCAACTGCATGAGCCATTTCCTTGATATAAATTTCTTGCTATATATATTCATATGCTTTACCCGTTTTACTTCTCTAGAGAACCCAGCCTAAGACAGCCAGTGATATGGATACTCACATTGTGTTGGTAAGACGTATGTTTTAGAGTACATTTTTGTATCTTTGCTGGGATGGAATTTTATGATATACATAGAAAACATTAAAACAGTTCACATGCCTTAATATAGCAATTCAACTTATATAAACCTAACCAATGGAAATGGTTAGAAAAACTACCAAAGGTAGTTGGCAGTCATACATATATATATGTATATATGTTGTTATATATATATATATATGTGGTGTTATATGTATATGTTGTTTTATATATATAATATATATATATATGTATATACTACAAAATTTTTAATTTGATTTTTCCTGGTGGGATTGGAGATGATTTTTAATTTATTCTTTTTGACTACCTGTGTATGTGTGTGTGTGTGTGTGTTTCCCCCAAATGTTAGTTGCCATCTAGTGGTGACCCCAAGTGTGCAGAGTAGAACTGCTTCATGGGGTTTTCAAGGCTGTGACCTACGGAAACAGATTTCCAGTCCTGTCTTCCAAGGTGCCTCTGGATGGGTTTGAACTTTTACGATAGTAGTCTTGACTGTTTTTGCCACCCAGAACTCATATACAAAACCCAAACCAAACCATTGCCATTGAGTCAATTCCAACTCATAGTGACCCTAGAGGACAGAGGAGAATTCCCCCACAGTGTGTCCAATGCTGTAAATCTTTACGGAAGAAGACTGTCACATCTTTCTCCCGCAGAGACCTTCTAATTAGCAGACGAGCACTTAACCACTGCATCACCAGTGCTATACACCCTCTCCTCACTTATCGACATTGTTACGTTCCAAAGACCAGGTTGTTATGGGAAGTTGGCACTATGCGAAAATGGAGGATGAATACATCAGATCACAAAATAAAGGACTACATCATTACATAACTGTGAAATTGCATCGTTACATAATTGTCAAATTATATCATTACATAACTGCCAGACACTGAGAATCATGGCCCAGCCAAGTTGACACATAACTTTAAATATCACAATCAGTATTATTGTTGCCTCACACCTTGGCATTCGTTACTGCCAGACCTATATCATTAATGGACAAAATAGTCAGTAGATTTTTTACTATTGTTTTAAATGCAAAATAGTTGATAAATGAGGAGATGGTGTACATGATGTCATAAGATGATGTTTAAATTATGGCACAACCCTAGGATGAATATCATCAAATAGTTAAAAATATGTCCTCAATAAATACTTAATAACATGTGGAAATACTCATGGTACACAGTAAAATGGAAACAGAAACAAATAAAGCTATTCATTCATGTAGAACGATTCAAAGTGTAAGAAAAACTTTTTTTCTTTATGAACTTATATACATAAAAATTAGAGTAAAGCACAACAAAATTTTTAATTTGATTTTTCCTGGTGGGATTGGAGATGATTTTTAATTTATTCTTTCTGACTACCTATGTGTGTGTGTGTGTGTGTGTGTGTGTGTGTGTGTGTATTTTCCCCCAAATGTTACATAATGGGCAAGCATTCTTTTTAGACTGGGATAAGAGTCCATTTCTACACTACACTGTCAGAATGCCCGGTTAAATTTGCTCTCTTCCCTTAGGCCTAAGGCTGCCTCCAGTGGCGCTTCCCACTCAGAGCCTGTTCTCCTTGTAGTCTTGCAGAAATGACTGTGTGATAAAATCCTCTGGGATGTTTTTTCTGGAGAAGGAGAAAAGAACATATCCTTCGTAGTCAATTGTGGAAAACATTACACCAGCAGACTTTAAAAATTCTAAATCATATGAAAGGAAACCCCAGATTAATAAGGGGAGGTTTCATAAGGTTAAACACCTCATTGCAAATGTCATGGGTGTGGTTGGAAATATATGTAACTGACTTTTTCCAGTTATCTCGTCAGACCCTTATTTTACTATTATTAATTAATACTCCAAAGTCTCGTACTTTATTACTGTTATTATTACTTTTAGCTTTGAAATGGGATGCTGTGTTTGGTCATTTGAACATGCAGCTTCGAGTCTTAAGGTTCTGGCTCGTGTGATTTACGTGACTAGACTGGGGCTTTGTGTCCAAAGTGATTCTTGTCTCTCTGTAAATTGGTGGTGGACATATTGAAATAATTTCTCCATAATATCAGGGTTTCATAAATTCATTCTTGAGGAAAAGATTGGATGCGATTCTATATCTTTTTCTCCCTTCTCCATGTTTCTCCTAAATTTTACTCAGACCAAGATATAATAAGAATACCTGGTAAATGAATAATACATCTAGTATTTTTTTTTTCTGAACCATTTCTACTATTCATTTTGGTTCACCAAGTAGCCATATAAGAAGCATTGGAATATATTAATTTCCTTATTCCCAGGTGATTAAATGAGGCTCCAGGATGCTGAATTACTTTTACAAGTTTACAACACAAATTAGGATAGAGACAAGGACTCCCAGCTCAGATTTTTATAATATTTATTTCTCTACATTTCTTCAACTATTTGATTGATGTTGGACTAGAATCTGGATTGCTCAAAAAATGTAATTTTCATGTGACTGCATTATTTATAGCAATTGTATTAATTATATCTCTTAAGATGCTTCTGGTCAGTGAAAGTAATGGAGCTAATGTTTATTGAAGCTCCTTAACATCAGTCACTATACTAAGTGGTTGTTTTATGTAATTCTTAGAATCACATCCACCACCCATCTATCAGGTTGTTGTTGTACTGTGGTGGCTTGAGTGTTACTATGATTCTAGAAGCTATGCCACAGGTATTTCAAATACCAGCAGGGTCACACATGGTGGATATGTTTCAGCAAAGCTTCTAGATTAAGACAGACTAGAAAGAAAGGCCTGGTGATCTACTTCTGAAAATCAGCCAGTGAAAACCTTATGGATCACAACAGAACATTATCCAACTTGCTTGTCAGGGTACATCATCAGGAGAGGTCAATATCTGGAAAAGGACATCATGTTTGGTAAAGTAGAGGGCCAGAGAGGGTGAGGGAGATCCTTGGTGAGACTGCTTAGCACAACAGCTACAACGATAGACTCAAACCTGCTGGAGATTGTGAGGATGATGCAGGACCGAGCAATGTTTTGTTGTTGTCCATAAAGTTGCCATAAGTCTGAGCAGACTCAACAGCAGCTATCTATCTACAATCACATGTGAGAGAACTGTTATTAGCTTTGAAATGGGATGATGTGTTTGGTCATTCTTACGGGCAGCTTTGAGTCTGAAGGTTCTGGCTCATGTGATATCCATGACTAGACTGGGGTTTTGTGTCCAAAGTGATTATTGTCTCTCTGTAAATTCTCATTTCACAGATGAGAAAACCATGGGACATGTTGAGTTGCCTGAAATCACGCAACATATGAACGGTCAGGATGAGATCAGAGTCCATGTATACTTGAATGCACCACGCTGTGCCACTACTTAGTTGGCAATACCAGCAATTTTGAGTATGTTGGGATTGCCAAAAATTAAGAAGGAGTTATACTGAATTATTTGCCATGCTTTTTTATACCACTTTTGGTGTCAAGTGCCGCTAACTTGGCTTTCATTAATCTAATAGAAGCATTTGTGAAATTTGGAAACCTTACAGAAATTGCTGGAAAAATATACCTGCCACATCATCATTCTATTCATTGTCCTTTCCTAGTAGAATTATTAAAATTCTAAAGAGATTTTATAAGTGAGTTTTTGCCAGTCAAAATGTCTTCATGACAAAGCCTTATGAAGTATAATGCCCTTTCTAGAATGTATACCTCAAAGTGGTGGATCTGTATCTTCTATATAACGTCATAAAAACCAAACCCTTTGCCAGTGAGTCAACTTCGACTCAAGGTAACCCCATGTGTGCAGAGTAGAACTGCATTCCAGTGGGGAGTCAAGGCTATGATCTTTCAGAAGCAGATCACCAGGTCTTTCTTCTGAGGCACCTCTGGATGGGTTTGAATGCCAACTTTTTATTTTATTAGTAGCTGAGTGTTTAACCATTTACACCACTCAGGGACTCCTCTACATAGTAAGTGCTCAATAAATGTTGATTGTTTAAATGGACGAACTATATTTTTCCTAAATCAGAGAAGAGGGAAATTAATATACTACACCGTAAACCTAATTGTAGATGTCAAAAACCTTGTCTACTATTGTATAAGAAACCATTGTTGAACCTGAGTGTGAATTTGTGACTTTCAGTTCCCTGGCTACAAACACTAATCCAGAGTTCTTCTATTTCTATTATTTCCCAAAATAACTCATATGTAATAATGATCAATACGCACATAAACATGAATTAAGTGAAATGTCAGCTGTAAGCGTCACAAGATTTTCTTTGGAAAAAGGCAGATTCATATGTGAGATCATTCCGGGTCAGGTCTCACTAACACTCTGGCTATTCATGCATGTGTCGTTTGCCCCACAACCTGTACATTTTCACTGCTGCATTGAGGGCATAATGAACAGGCTTCTGTTTCACGGGTAAGTTCTCAGGAAAAAATTGCATATTGTTCATAATGCAATGTTTGTTCCAGGAAACTTTAAAACTTTTCCCTTTCTTCCCTCTTATAGCTTTCTTGTACCCCTATGAGTTACAGTAAGAATGTTTTATACATCAGATCATCAAGTAAATCCTGCAATCACTTCTTGGATAAGAACATAGAATTAAATGTTATTTCAGTTTATGCATGGATTATGTGGTAAATCTCTAATAGGATACAACAAAAGACTAAAATTGCATTTTAATGTATGGCTAAGAGCACATGAAACAAGTTAGAGCAGCTATAGATAAAAAAAATCTTCCTCATTTTGTAAAATTATTTTTTACAAGTTTATGATGAATATATATACATTTGTTAAACATATACTCATTTGTAATTGGGAAATTCAACTATGCCACATTTTTCAGTCCTTTGTATAGCTATATTTTGTTGTAATTTGTCATATTATTTTATTATGCTCACATATTCTTAATTTAGGAATCAATTTATTCATGGTCCTCTTGTACAAGACTGAATATGGGCCTATAGTTAATACTGTTCAAGTCTAAAGATAAAACATATCCCTTATTAATCACTTAATATGTTTATTTTATAATTTGAGATCCAAGAATATAAAGAAATTAATCCATATCCTATTACATTATTTATTCTTATGTATTTGTGTGGTATGGAAATATTGATGGATGCAATTTTTTGAGAAGAATCCTGTCATCTAGCATTTTGGTGCATACATTGATTCGAAACACAAACGAACAACCCAAAAGAATAAAAACAATATGAAGTTTCTACCACCTTTCTTATAGTTTGGGATAGGACTTTCACTTTATTTCTCTGAAATCTTAGAGAATATTCACACATTTAGATTTAAAATAAATCAGTTAGGTAGCCACACAAATCCACACTCTCAGATATATGAGAATATTAATTTTTATCTTTTAAATTTTGCATGTTTAAGGCTAAAGCCTGAAGTATACTCTACATCATTAAAAATATGTTTTTCTAAGGAGAGTGACAGGGTAGGTGTGTGTTTAGAAAGGCCGCATATTTCAGTATGTAGAAAGGAGATGAAACAGACTGAAAGTAAAGGGAACAATGAAAGGATTCATGTGGTAATTTAGGAAAGAGATGTCAGTGACTTGGACAAGGGAATTGGCCATTCAGATGGAGTCAAGAAGACAGATTTTAAAAGTATTGAAGAGTTATACCATACAGAAAAATTAACTCAAAATGCATAATATACCAAAATGTAAGAACTAAGCCAAAAAAAAAAAAAAAACTTCCTAAAAAATATAGAAGTGGCTTTGAGTTAGACAAAGCCTTGTTAGATATGACACCAAAATACAAGTTACAAAATAAAAAATAAATAATTAAATTGGACTTAATAAAAATTAAAAACTTACGTGCCTCAAAAGCTAACATCAAGTAAGTGAAAAGACAGCCCACAGCATGAGAAATAATATTTGTAAATCAAATATCTGATACTGGACTTATTACTAGAACATATAAACAATACACAAATTAAAGATAAAAAGACAAATAATCTAATTTAAAAAATGGACAAAGATATAGGGAGACATTTCTTCAAACAATATATACAAATAACCAATAAACACATGAAAACATTCTCAACATCATAAGCCATCAGGAAAATGTAACTCAAAACCACAAGGAGATACCACTTCATACCTACTAAACCCATTGCTGTCGAGTTGACTCTAAATCATAGCGACCCTATAGGACAGAGTAGAACTGCCCCATAGGGTTTTCAAGGAGGGATGGTGGATTCGAACTACTGACGTTTTGGTTAGCAGCCGAAATCTTAACCACTGTGCCATCAGGGCTCCTAGGATGACTTTAATTAAAAAGGTAGATAACAACAAGGGTTGGCGAGGATGTGGAGGAATAGGAGCCTTCATACACAGATGGTGGGAATGTAAAGTGGTACAACAACTTTGGAAAACAGTCTTGAAGTTCTTAAAAATTTTAATTTGAGTTACTGTATATCACACATATTTACCACATGATGACCTAGGAGAAATTCTAATCCTAGGTATATACCTAAGAGAAATTAAAACAAATTTCTACACAAAACTTGTTCAAGAATGTTCATGAAAGGATTACTCTTAATAGCCCAAAAGTGGAAACCACCTGCATGTTCATCAACTGATGCATGCATGAATAAAATATTGTATATCCAAACAATGGAATATTATATGGCAATGTAAAGAAATCAAGCAGAAATACTTGCTACAAAATGGATGAACCTTGAAAAAAGCATGCCAACTGAAACAAGCCATTCACAAAAGGCCACATGTTGTATGATTCCATTTACATGAAAGGTGCAGAATATGCAAATTTATAGAGACAGATAATAGAACAGTGGTTGCATGGTGCTGGGGCAGTTAGACAATTGGGGAGAAATATGGAGTGATAGCTCAACGGTTCAGGGTTTCTTTTGGAGTGATTAAATATTCTTAAACTGATTGTGACGATCGTTGCATAGCTTTATAAATATACTAAAAATCATTGAATTGTACAGTTTAAATGGGTGAATTGTATGGTATGAGGATTATATCTTAATAAACTTGTTATGTAAGAAAAGTATTTCAGAGATTACTTGATGAGTCTTGGTTATTGATTAGACGTGAAGTAGGGTAAGAGAGGGGAGACAGCAAACAAGGTTTTTTGATTAGTCAGTGGGGTAGATGATGATGATAAGAAGACAGAAAAAGAAGGAGGTTCAAAGAAGAGGATGACTCACTCAGTTTGGGACAGAGCAAGTTTGTGAAAATGGATATGAACCCATAGCTCCAAAGCTTGAGAGCATTGCCTAGGAAGGGGCTAATCAATTCTGGAATCAGGACCTGATAAATGGTAATTAAAGCCACTGATGTGAGTGAGAAAAAGGCCCAGGGCAGAAGAAGCCCGAAGAGTTCCGATATTTAAGGGGCATGCTTGGAAAGAAGAATCAGCTAAAGAGACTGATGAGACAGTACATTTCTATATGCTGGTATATATAAAACCTGTCACATGAAAAGCAGAATTTCAATGAAGGTTTTTGTTGTTAGTATGCTTGGCTAACCCAAGGACTGGTAATGGAAATGGAGACCTTAAACAGGAAACAAAAACCTTTTTTTCATTCTTCAAGTGATGCCAATTTTTAGCAAATGTATTGTTTTGGAATTAAAAAAGTTTTGACAAGTAAAATATACATAATTTCAAAATGTAATGATCTTAATACCTAAAATTGTCCTTTGACCAAACTTGGCAACACATATAGAAGTGCTACTAGATTATATAGTCTGTCACTATACTATAATTTCTTTGAATGAGAGATATTCTCTCATTTTACAACTCTCCCCAAAGCATTAATATTCTTTGTCTTTGAAAGATAGACAGCTTGTAAATATAATTTTTATATATTACTAAAAGATTGTTTTCCTACAAACAGGTTAATCTTTAAAAGGAGGTCAGTTTATTGTAATGTCCTATATTACTGGGTAATTCAGATTACTTCTATTATTGCTGCTTGTTGTTTGGAGTAGCTTCATTAATGTTTATAACATGCTACTTGGAATGCCCTAGTCTTCAAGATGAACTCACTGAAACTATTGACTTGGCAGCCAGCTGTTTTTTAAGACTAATGTACCAGTGAGATAAGAATAATCAACTTAAATATTTACTTGAAACATTTCCAATAATTACTTAAAAGTCTCAAATCAGAATAACAAAATTTGAAGAGCAACCACAGACACACTCTTCTCTCACAACCCTATTAGAGACAAAGGACAGAACAGACCAACAGCTTGGTCTTGATCACAGTGACAGTATTGCTAAAAATATTTTAGAATA
Source organism: Trichechus manatus latirostris (assembly GCF_000243295.1). Classification (NCBI taxonomy): domain Eukaryota; kingdom Metazoa; phylum Chordata; class Mammalia; order Sirenia; family Trichechidae; genus Trichechus; species Trichechus manatus. The sequence continues at coordinate 577,728 of NW_004444177.1, forward strand.
TATGTCTTATGCGTAGATGTGTATTTCTGTTAACTCATGTGCCAGAGTAGATTTTATTTTTGCTTCCAGATATTTTTCTGATATACTCAGAGCTCCAATGGTAAGAGAAAGACAAACTGAGAAGTTCCAGTATAATGATTGCTCATAGATATTTGCTAGTGGATCACACATTAAAAGTGTTATCAGAAATTTATCTGAAATAGGACCTAAGAACAGGGATTTATTAGTCACAAATTGTAACTCACATATCCTGTCCCTTTTTTTCTAAGGCAAACCCAATTGAATGATGCTAATATGTAGTTATCATGCAGCTTACAAGACTAATAGTATTTCCTCTTCCAAATGTCTGAACTATTGCTTGGAAACTTCACATTTTGTTCTTTTTCAGCATTAAGGAAGGCCTTGGTAGGCATCAAAGACATACCATGGAAAGAGTCATGAAGAAATACTGTTAATGTGAAAAAGTCACCAAGAGATGGAACAATACCCACTCTTCAACTAGAAGAGGTGATGACATCATTTCACTGCCACTCTATCTCTCATCTCTAGATAAAACATCCTCAAGATTTGGTGAAGAGAAGTTTCAAGGATACAATAAAAGGAATACAAAGAGTCCTCACCCACCATTTTACATTAGAGTGGTGATCTGGCTGTTAGACAGGAAGTGGTTTATTTGGGCCTAGGGTACACACAGGGGCATGAGAGGTTCCTTTTACCTTGGAGAGCAATGTTGAATCAGAGAAAATTTCAGGGAAAGGAAGTGAAGAGAGGATAGCTTTAATTTGACTAATGGCTTCAAGAGTGAGGGATTACGGGAATATTTCATGTTTTCTTTGTGTTGCCTAGCCCTAGTCAGTACACTACTCAGTAAGAGAGGAAGCAGGCCAGTTATAAGACAAAGACTAGGGTGCATTTGCTAGGAGAAACCTATGGAAGGAGGCCACTGGCCACAGTGGTTGCTGCTGAATATCAAGCAAATGTCTTGCTTTAATGATAATGAGTCAAAAGGAAATTCAGTTGAGAAAAATGAATTTTGGCTTTAAATTCTGTTAGGTGTGGAAGGCCAAAGAGAAGGAGGCTTCTAGAATTTTTTGTTAAACATTACAAATCTTGTCAACAAGGGAGACTTCTCCATCAGTAGCTATAATGAATTACCAGCATTTCCTAGGTTAGTATACCTCTTTCTTCATATACAAGATAATTCAACTCAGTACTTAAAGCTTTTATATTCAGCGGTAGGGAAATTGATGATCTGAAAATTAACTGTTCTAATTTACATAAAGGATGGTCTTCCTTTTGAAATAACTTCGAAAGAAAAAAGTGAAACAATTAAATATATCTCTAAATTATATTTGAAAGTTACATTAATATTTTGTAATTGGATTTGAAGATTACTTTTAGATAGAGTTTTACAATATATGCATAATTCCACGTATAGTTACTTTTAGCTTCGTTTTATGAGTTAAATGAGGCAATTATGCTGAGAAGCCAGGGAGATAATAGATAACCTAGGTCTTCCTTCTTCTGTGCACATATTCTCTCCACCACACCAGGCTAGCAGAGGCAGGATGCAAACTGCCTTTGACCTTACAGGACATTTGGAATTGAATAAGAAATAGCTTTGTTAGAGTTCTTTCAGCATACATTGCTTTCCTGCTTACTCAGACCATTGAAGACAGCTGTGGTTTCTCAGCAGCATTAAATGTCAGTTTCAGCAATAATGCAACAAATTATGGATAACCTTGCGAAGAATAGGAATATATATATATATGGTGACTGGTGGCACAGTGGTTAAGTGTTTGGCTGCTAATCAAAAGGTTGGCAGCTGGAATGCACCGCTCGATCCTTGGAAACCCTATGAGACAGTTCTACTTTGTCCTATAGGGTTACTATGAGTCAGAATCAACTTGACAGTAATGGGTGTATATATATATATATATATCCACACAAACATGTACAGCAAAACAAGGAACAAATAATAAAAAACAATTACAGTCCTAGTTTCTGCAACAGGTCACATGGTCATAACTGGTATTTAGAACTACCTTCTTACACCACCAATTCCATAATACCTTTATTGTCAGCAAGCACCTCAGCTGGCTGTGGTTCTTTGCCTGGTGGGGTGACACAAAACTTCATTCCTGAAGTGTCTGGACCATCAGTAATCGTGTCAGCATTGGGTTGCTGTAGTTTTCCGCTGATTTTAATCACAGGGCATGGTAGTAAAGAAAAGCCCTAAGGGATCTCCTGCATTCCAGACATACTCTTCTTTACCTCCATTTTACAATATCAGTCTGATTTCCCTTTGGTAAACAGAATCAATCACACCAGCTAATACAGTAACTCCCTTCTTTGCCTGTTGATCCAGAGGCATGATGAACTCAAAATGGTTGGGTGGCATTCTTAACTTCCAGTTCAATGGAATCAATGTTTTGTCTCCAGGTAAGAGCATTCCTCCCTTTGAAACTAAGACCTCTAGCCCTGCAGAGCGCAGGGTAAAGGGAACAGGAAACAAAAATTTTGTGAGTGGGTCACTAGGGGCAACAGTGAGTGGTGCCACTCCCATTTCCACCCATCAACCTTGATTTCTGGACCCATTAATCCTAGCTATGGAGAAAGAGCACCATATATTGGATGCTAGTTTAGAGCATATATAACCTCCTGGAGAACATTGTCCCAACCCTGCAAAGTAATGCTACCTAGCTGGCAATATAATTGTGTCTTTAGGAGGCAATTACATTGTTCAATCAAGCCACCTGCTTCAGAATGATGGCAAACATGGTAAGACCAGTGAATTTCACAAGCATGGGCCCATTGCTACACTTCATTTGGTGTGAAGTGAGTCCCTTTATCCGAGGCAATGCTTTGTGGGACACATGAGGGTGGATAAGGTATTCTATGAGTCCACAGATGGGAGTTTTGGCAGAAGCATTGCATGCAGTGAAGGCAAATCTGTATCCAGAGTAAGTGTCTATTCCAGTAAGGACAAAACGCTGCCCTTTTCTTGATGGAAGTGATGCAATGTAGACAACCTGCCACCAGGTTGCTGGATGATCGCCTCGAGAAATGGTGCCATATAGGCAACTCAGTATTGATCTCTGCTGCTGGCAGATCAGACATTCGGCAGTGGCTATAGTCAAGTCAGCCTTGGTGAGTGGAAGTCCATGTTGCTGAGGCCATGCATAACCTCAATCCCTGCCACTATGGTCACTTTGTTCATGATCCCATTAGACAATTGTTCTCTTTCAAAACTAGCAGCTTTTCAAGTCACTTGATAAATAGGTTGGAGTAACACACCCAGATGGTGGATATGTTGCCTCCAAAATCCGAAGAGGCTCACCAGGCATTGTACCTCCTTTTTAGCTGTAGGAGGAGCTAGATAAAATAACTTATCCTTCACTTTAGAAGGAATATCTTGACATTCCCCATACCATCAAACACCTACATATTTCACTGTGGTGGAAGGCACCTGATTTTTTTTATGTTAATTTTCTGTCCTCTAGTATGCAAAATGTCTTACCAATAAGTCTAGAGTCATTGATACTTCTTCCTTACTAGATCCAATCAGCATAATGTCATCAGTGTAATGGACCAATGTGACATCTTTTGAAAGGGAAAGGCGATCAAGGTCTCTTGTGGACTGAATTATGACAGGCCTGGAGAGTTGATATACCTCTGAGGTAAGAGAGAGAAGATGTATTGCTGGCCTTGTCAGCTGAAGGCAAATTGCTTCTGGTGATCCTTTGAACCCAAAATTTAGAAAAAGGCATTGGTCATATCAGTAGCTACAAACCAGGTAACAGGAGATATATTAATTTGCTTTAAAAAATGAAATCTTATCTGGAACAACAGCTGCAATTGGAGTCACCACCTGGTTAAGTTTATGATAATCCACTATCATTCTCCAAGATCCAACTGTTTTGATGCACAGGTCAAATAGGTGAGTAGAATGGGGATGTGGTGGGAATCACCACCCCTGCATCCTTCAAGTCCTTGATGGTGGCAGTAATCTCTGCAATCCCTCCAGGAATGCATTATTTTGTGTTTTTCTGTCAGGCAGTGTGTTCTGCATATGTCTGTGAGGTCCAGTTGGTTGATAATATTGTTTAGATTTTCTGTAACTTCTGTTGATTTTCCTTCTAGGTGTTCTGTCCTTTGTCAAGAGTGGAGTATTAAAATTTCCAATTTTTGTAGATCTGTCTATTTCTCTCTTAAATTCTTTTAGAATTTGTTTTATACATCACAGAGCTCTGGCTTTGGTTGCATAAAGATTTATAATTCTTATGTCTTCTTGGTGAATTAACCCTTTAATCATTACATAATGTTCTTTTTTTTTTTTTTTTAAAGCAAAAAGAAAGTTTTATTCAGCATATATTCAAAAGAACAAAAGTGGGAAGTAGACAACCATGCTGCCAGAGCCATGTCTTCCCAAGTCCAAAGAATATTACAGAATAGGCAAGAATGGGAAAACGGACAAGCATGCTGCCACAGCCATGTCTGCCCGAGTCCAAAGAACCACTACAGAGTCATCAGTATATATTATCATTACAAATGGGCAAAACCATTGAAAGCTTAGCTTTTTCAGATTGGCTAGAAACTGTGATCCT
>NW_004444177.1:583168-584145 GCF_000243295.1 Trichechus manatus latirostris
GAGATCACTGTTGTGCTTCCATCTCATCTGTTATTTGTCCCATAGTGACTGACAAATTTTCTTGAAGGTTTCTCCAATTCAACTCTACCGTAAGTAGGAATTAACCATAAGTAGAAATTAAAGCTGCCAAACATATCCTGAGTATTGAACCAATGGGTTTTCTTCTGACTTTCATTTTACAGTATGTAACAAATTAACATTACCTTTCCAATATTTACTAGCATAATTACTATGAATATCTAAAGGTAATCCTAAAGTTCTCAAAGTGCATTGTCCATGCTTTCGTCAGGAATCTAAACGAGATTGCCCACATAAATTCACTATCAGTTGGAAAGGATCTTCTAAATTAGTATAGTTGGATCTATCACACAGAAATATATATCTATAAAGAGCCACAAAGTTTGTCTAGAGAAAACAGAAACTATAGAAACATTTACATGTGACAACAAAGTTTCCATTAGAGAATTCATGATTAGCAAGATAATATAAGATGGGCCTTTCCTGTAGGAGGTCTTCAGTCAGTCTGTTTAAAATATACTAAATGTTCTTCCCAAGGTCAAACTGCCCCTCCTTGGTTTACCTATTTAACAGTGATGGGTCACTTTCTCAGAAGCAGAAGTGGAACCTAAGACAAAATGGAGTCTGAGCCATGAGGTCGATCTCCTCTGAGATTCTGGTTTCTTTAAGATACACAATTTTCTGCATTGTAAGAGGGTGACAGTTTGATTACAAACATTAGACAGGCATTTCATATGACGTTGTCTTAAATACTGATTAAACTAATTACTGATTTACCCTAAACATAACTCTCAGTCTGATCTTTGAAGTTAATTTTCTAAAACAGACTGAATTCTTAAAAAAAAAAAAGCACAATGCCCAGAACAAAATGTTCTTACTAGTTTATCTGGACCATTGTTTGACTCAAAGTGGCTTCAGGAACCAGCTTTTTTCTCAAAGCTCGAGGTTCAAAAGTACAC
>NW_004444177.1:586632-588105 GCF_000243295.1 Trichechus manatus latirostris
ACTTAGACACAACTCTCTAGACAAGAAGCAAGCTCTTAGGACAAAAGGAGACAGAAAGACCACATAAACTCACCAGACAATACCACACAAAACAAGGATATGGCGATGCTAGTTTCTTGAAGTGTATATAGCAATTTTTGGTAAGATCAACTGAATTCAATGGAGAAAATAGGTACAGAACTACCACTTCTCCTTTAAATATCATAACATAGGTCAGGAGCTGCCACCTCTTCCTGCGAATTTGGCAAAGCAGAGCACTATTTTCCAGGTTTTCTCTGAGCCCTAACGAGGAACGCTGTGGGGTTTGGACAGTGTTTTGCTTAGACAAATGTGTACCTTCGTTGCACAAGATTTTTTTTTTTTTGCGTGTGGCTGGCACCCTAGTGCTCTGGCCTGTCTCATATCCACCTTATCCTGTCACGGGAGACTTTAACGCTAGTGATGACCGCCGGCGACCGCCCTAACGGCTTTTACTGGTCGACTTGTGCCCGCATTTTTTTTACTGCTTATAGTGGCTCAAAGCTCTTTGAAAACAGAATTACCCCTTCAAATGCCCGAATCCAGGCCTCAACTGCAGTTCACTTAAAGGGTTACTAAATGTCACTCTTAACCAAACGATAAAAATCTAAGAAAGATTCTCCTTAATCAATCAGCCGGTTTTACAAACAAACATGCCGAACAAACTTAAGAAAATACGAGAAAGAGAATAACAAAAGAATAAGCAAAGATTTGTTTTCGAAGAGCAGTCACCCCGTCAATGTCGAAGGGACACGGAGTGGGAACATGTGGGTCCAGAAAATAGGACTTTTCTTTGCCGTCTTCTGCTCCCAAGTCCAGGTCTCCTGGAGGTTGACTGGACTCATAGCTTCAGATCCTTGACGACTATGCCATTAACTGTTGTAGGGGAAAAACATCATAAAGTTTAGTAAAGCAAAAAGAAAGTTTTATTAGGCATATATTCAAAAGGACAGAAGTGGGAAGCGGACAACCATGCTGCCAGAGCCAAGTCTGCCCCAGTCCAAAGAATATTACAGAATAGGCAAGAATGGGAAAACAGACAAGCATGCTGCCACAGCCATGTCTGCCTGAGTCCGTATAATGTCCTACTTTTTCTCTTATAATGGATTTTTACTTAAAGTCTATTTTGTCAGATGATAATATTGCCACTCCTGCTCTCTTTTGGTTACTGTTTGGCATATTTTTTCCATCCTTTGATTTTTAACCTGTTTTTATGTCTTTGGGTCTAAGATGTGTCTCTTGTAGAAATATATTGATGGATCACTTTTTTTTAATCCATTCTGCCACTCTCTGCATCTTGACAGATGCATTTAAACCATTTACATTCAGTGTGATTATAGATAGGTATGGATTTACTGCTGCCATTTTGTTGCACTGTTTTGTGATGTTCGTGGTTTTGTTTTTTTGTTTTGTTCTCCATTACTTTCTGTGATGAGTTCTTTTTGTATATGGATT
>NW_004444177.1:588932-628907 GCF_000243295.1 Trichechus manatus latirostris
GAATTGACTTATACAATTGTGGGGGACTGCCAAGTCCAAAATCTGTAGGTCAGCTGATAGGCTGGAGACTACTGTAGGCTCGTGTCCCAAAATCGGTAGGTCAGATGATAGCAAGAAAAAAGTAAGTTCTGCCAAAATATCTGTTTATAGTCTGTAGGGAGAACACACCTTAAGGAAACTCCCTTTTTCTTTTTAAGTCCTACAAACGATTGATTGAGGCTTGCCCATATTATGGATGGTAATCTTCTTTACTTGAGGCCAACTGATTTAATAGCATGTAATTACTGTATATCAGCAACTAAACTAGTGTTTGGACAAATAACTAGGCACTATATCCTAGCCAACTTGATACATAAATTAACCATCACACTTTCCATAAACCAATATTACCTTTTTCCTCGTAAGTGTGAATTGAGGGAGTGGCGCTAGTGCAAGAGTGGTGGATGACAGGGGGTCTGGGCCCCCTGCTTCTGCAGTTGATTTGTGCCCTCTGGCCATGCTTGGGCCCAATCCTGATGAACCACATCTATAGTATGTTGGATTGCTGCTATTCCTGCCTGACTTCATGATAGGATGGGTAGTATGTAGCACATTATAGCAAGCTCTTGAAGCAGGTCATTTGATGTCCGTTATCAGACACCCAGTATCTACAAGGGTCTAGCAGCACTTCAGGAGCTGCTTTTTGAAAGGTGGTTAGTTCTCTGTTGCAGATTGCATGGCCTTGTTCCAGAGCCCCAAGGGTCTAGGGTCTGATTCTCTTATTACTGATTACCACAAATTCTACATCATGTCTTTTGCCAGAATATAAATCTCTAGAAACGTATGGTTTGTGGGGACATACGGTCCAAGCAGCAGGACTATTTGCACCTTAGCTGGGACATTTGGGGGAGCTATTTCTTGCTGTCAGCCTCACTCAAACCTCGCAGTCCTCCTTGTGCGTCAAATGGGTCAGAGCAATATTCCCATGGGCAGAATATATTGCCTCCAGAGCCCAAGGCACCTATTAGGCATTATGATTCTTTCTTAGTGGTAGAAAGTGCAAGATACAAAAATTTGTTCTTTTCTTTATAGGAGATATTCTAGCATGCCCCAAACCAAGTGAACTCTAAAAACATCACTGATGTGATAGGTCCCTGAATCTTATTAGGGTGTATGCCACTCTTTTTAGTGAATGAAAATTACTAAGTCCTCCAAATGGGCTTGTCATTCCTTTCTCATCTAGCCTTATTACCATAATGCCATTGATTAGTGGACCAAAATGATGTTCTGCAGAAGGTTCAAATCCTTAGGATTAGATTATGACAGGGTGTGAGAGAGTTAACACAGCTTGTGGCAAGACTATTGCTTTATACTGTTGTCCACCTAGTATGAATTCAAATTGTTTCTGATAATCTTTTTTGAAATGTATAGCAAAAACACGTTTATCAGATAAATGGCCACATACCACATGGTAACCAAAACCAAAACCATTGCCACAGAGTCAATTCTGACTCATGGCAACCCTATAGGACACAATGGAATGCCCCATAAGCTTTCCAAAGAGGGGCTGGTAGATTTGAACAGTTGACCTTTTGAATAGGAGCTGAGCTCTCAACCTCCGTGCCACCAGGGCTCCACCACATGGTAGGAGCTGTGTTAATCTGTGTCGTGGTTTGAACTATGTCTCCCCAAAAATGTGTGTATCAATTTGGCTTGGCTATGATTCCTAGAATTGTGCGGTTGGCCTCCATTTTGTGATTGTAATTTTATGTTAAAGAGGATTAGGGTGGGATTGTAACACCACCTCTACCCAGGTCACATCCCTGATCCAAAGTAAAGGGAGTTTCCCTGGGGTGTGGCCTGCACCACCTTTTCTCTCTCAAGAGATAAAAGGAAAGGGAAGCAAGCAGAAAGCTGGGGACCTCATACCATCAAAAAAGCAGTGCTGGGAGCAGAGCACGTCCTTTGTACCGGGGTCCCTGTGCAGAGAAACTCCTAGTCCAGGGGACACTGAAGAGAAGGCCAACAGAGAGGAAAAGCCTTCCCCTGGAGCTGACGCCCTGAATTTGGACTTATAGCTTACTTTAACTGTGAGGAAATAAACTTCTCTTCATTAAAACCATCCACTTGTGGTGTTTCTGTTGTAGCAGCACTAGATGACTAAGACAATCTGCTCTAAAAAACGATTCGGCATCTAACACAGAAGCTTTCATGGTGTAAGTTTGTTCTAAGTTCCCTGTCATCCACCATGATCCATCTTTTTTTTACTTTCCTTTTTTTTTTTGGTATGAGTGAGACCAGTTAATTAAATAGGCTTAAAAATAGTGTCTACACACTGCATTCTTTAAATCTGAGAGCAACACAAATCTATGGTATTTTCCCTGTAGTATGGTATTATTTTCAGTTTTCTATCTTTAGGGTCACTATGGGTTGATATTGACTCAATGGCAAAGGGTTTTCTTTTGGTTACTTGGCCTTCCCCACTTGAATAACTCCTCCTCCACAAATGAAGGAACTAATGCAAGAGTGCTGTCAACTGCCAAGAATGTCCATTCCAAATACATATTTAGGAGAAATAACCAATGGGTTGGTCTGTGGACTCATTGAATCTGAACCAGACCTAGCCTAGATTCCAATATAGTCCCACTGTCTAAAAAGGTGACTTAAGGGTATTTTTGATCCCTGGGAGAAAAGTTAGTTCAGAGCCTTGGTCCATAAATTCTTGAAAAGTCTGTGTATTCTCCTTTCCTCACTTTATAGCTACTCATGTAAGTGACTGTAGGTACTTTGGGGAGGGACTTGGGGAATCACTACTGATGGATAAGATTTCCACAGTGTTGCAGGTTCCTCTTCATAAGATTGGCCTCTTACTCAGTAGTGGGCCCTGGGTATTTAAACTGGCTAAGGGCTGGAGACCAGGCAAGAGATCATGACTTTGTACTGAGGCGTCTGCTTTTGGATTTCTGATTAGACATCTCTGATTACTTTTGGATGCATGAATTAAGTAATACCTCTTTTTGATTGCCCATTTATATTGCTCCCAGGAAATCTGAGTTCTTTTATTATCTCCATAGTTTTCTTAGGACTGGGCTGCTCTGGCTGTCACATCAAACCTGCTGCTCGTTACAATAATTTTCCCAAACCTCACTTTTGACTATGAAGCACCACCAATACCTGGCTTCTATTATTTCACCCCCTTTGGTATCAGAGAAACCATCTTTGGAACAGCATCATCTACCGTCAACCCTAGCCTTCAGTAGATAACTGCCATTAAACTTTTCAGTGATGCTAATGTCCCTCTCATTATCACATTCCTTTTGGGAAATGGAGTATTCTCTGACTCCTTCTGTGAAAATAATTAGGTGTGGATTTCTAGCTTTACTGTACTGTGGAATGTCCAATTCTCTCTACCTTTTGATTCTTTTGTTCATCATCTGCCATAGAAGTTTTGGCATTTCTACTTCACTTAGGGTGACGCATTTCTTTTTCCATCTTCTATGATCTATCCTAGCAGTTATATTGGCAAGGTCTCTAGGGTTCTTCCCAGAGTGATCAAGCCTGTGTCATGGGAGACAGTTCCAATATCAATGATCTCTTCTTTATCCAAAGTTGTGTTCTGCACCAATTAATCCAGCATTCTCAGAATCCAGTTCCATGCATGCCCTCCTGGTTCTCAATATACAAAGAACAAGATTTTCAGCTCTTGTAGCACATAGTCCCTCTTCTTCCTTAGCAGAGCCATAACATTCCTAGACAAGTAGTATGAGTATTGATGCTTATTATTGTTTTTGTTTCCAGGAGACGCGATGAGGGTAGATCCTGAGGTAGGGGGCAAGAATTATTTTGTAAGGCACCTGCCTCATTTGAAGCTTGTGCATGATCTTTGAGTGAAATAGAGCATTATCTTTAAATGGGCAAGCTGGACCATTTCTGCAGACCTAGCAGATTCAAGGGAATCTAGAATTTGAGGTTATTGGCCACATCTACCCAGGTATCCCAAGCCTCAGGGCCTCACTAATTCCTTATTTTGTCCTGAATTTTGCAAAGGAGACCTTCCAGGTTTGAGAATTTACTCTGAAGCTTTATTACTCTTGAAATTAAATGCTGAGCATAATTCTCTGCACCACTTACCACCAGTGATGGAGTCCTCATTGTCAGCTAGCCAGGCCCAAAATTAGATGCTTGCTATGACCATTTCTGGCACCAGGAAACAGACTCTAAGACAGAGAGTCCAGAGGTGTAGTGAATGCAATAGTATGCTACCCAGATCTTCCCTTCAGGAATGAGGCATTCATTCTCCTAGTTGCTGACAGTACTGCCTGGCGATGGCTCAAAGATTTCTAAGATTTTCCCTTTGTTGAAGAGGAACTGTTTCACCAGTGAGGAGCAGATTTGTCAGGGGCAGCCTCAGCCAATGACTGCACCATATGGAGGAGCAAAGGCTCAGACCTCTTGCTTCAATTCAGAACAACTATGAAAGATCATCCCAGCTACTAACCTCCTGTGGCATTGGCTAAAGACTTTGTCACAATCCTATCACAGATGAACTTCTTATTCCACTCTTACTTCCTCAAAGGTATTGTTGCTGAGAGCACTCACCAATAAAGACCTTGAATGTGAATCTCTGCTTCCCAGGGATGCAGACCTAAGACATGTATGAAATTTATTGGGAACTTCTCTGAGGAAATATAAGAAGATGAGGAAGGCAGTACTGGACAAAGGAAAAAGATGATCCAAATGCAGCTTCAAATGTAGCCTTAGGCACTCCTACTTTGAAACTGGAGCTGGGATTACTCCTCAATGTTACACCAAATTGTAGTTAATGGGCTAGGCCAGTTATTGACCATGAACTACCCCTTAGGAGGAATTATAATCTTGATTGAGAGAGCTCTCTGAAGTTGAGAGCACTGTCCAATGAAGGACACAGCTGTCGGCCCACAGCAGCTAATATTCCTATAAGCTGGCGGGTAAGTTCATTGGCCTCAAAAGGAGATTTTGGAAAAGGGCCACAGTATTCACTACAGTGCATCCATGTAAGCAAGTTAATATTTCTTTATTGGCTAATAGTATATTAAAATCTGTATATATTATCATTGATTATAATTATAACTCAGTGTCAGTTGTTCTGCTCTTAAGATCTACAAACATCAGCAAGCACCCCATTACAGTACTTGTAAAAAATCCAATGTTCTCACAAAGAATTCTGTTAATTTTCAGGGAAGACATGTTCTTTTAGCTATCTATGGCTCTGCGATATTTCAGCTGGATGAGGTTGGCTTATTAACCAGAGTTCTGAGAGGGAAAACACAGTTAAATATTTATAAGATTCTTTCATTGTTTGAGATATGATTAAAATAATGATTTATGAGAAATCTAGTAATTAAGTCTGCAACTTATAGTGCCTAAAATGCCACTGAAATGACTGTAAAAGAATGCATAACTTACAAGCTAACAAAGAAAAGTTTAGAATAAAAAATACTAGATTAATCTAAAATAAGGCAATAAAGGAGAGTAAAAGAAATACAGAAAAGGTGATCAAGTGGAAGACTAATAATAAGAAAATTGAATTAAATCCAAATTAGAAAAGAAAACGATGGATGAAGATAGAGCATGTATGATGGTTAATTTTATGTGTCAACTTGGCTAGACTATAGTGCCGAGTTGTTTGGTTAAACACTAGTCTTGTTGCTGTTATGGAGTAGTTACATGTGATTAAATCAGTTGGCCTTAAGTAAAGCATCAGCAATGAAAATGCTGAATGAATATTATACATAATAACTTAGATTAATCTCACAAACATAACAGTAGGTAAAAGAAGCCAATTACAAATAATTCAACTCATATCATTCCATTTGTATTAAGTTTAAAAGCGAGGTATTGTAAATCAGAATAGTGGTTACCTTTGGGGAACGTGCAATAGTTATTGGGAGAGAGTACAAGGGGATCTGGGACATAGATAAAGTTCCATTGTTTGACCTAGATGGTGGTTTAATGGGTGAATTATCCCTGTGATCATCCACTAAGGCGTACATTTAAGGGTTTTGCACTTTTATACATATGCACGTATTTTTAATCAAAAATCTATTTACGGTAGTAATTTAAGTATGTAATATTCTATTGTGCAAAAATCTATTTCCTTTTTAGCTTAAGCCCATTTTTACTAAATAGTCACATTTGAGCTTATTTTCAGGTTCACCTCCTGCAGAGAAGCTTGGGGTAACTTTGTACAGGAGGGTGTTTAGCAATATTCACCCAGCGAAGAAAAGTCAAGCTGACAGTGAATTACCAAAGTATCTTAGGGGTTACATGGATCACTTTCTGAATTGCCAGAATATCAGTTTTGCTTAAACATTTAAGTTTTACATAGCATGTGTTACCACTTATCAGTTTGTCTGAGTCGATATATGACTTCCCAGAAATGGTCATCTGGTACTTTTTTAGGATTTCAACCTTTGTCTAGACATTGTGACCTTAAGTTAGTAGCAGGGGAGTATTCTTTCCTGCTTTTATATCTGAAATCTGTTTGTAAATTCCTTCAGAATATCTGGAGCATTATATCTTAAATTTCCCTGTCATTCACTAACAATGACTAAGGAATGGGTTCCTTTTCTGTCTTTGAGTATTTCTTTCCTATTAACTTTCCCATAGTGTTAAAAAAAAAAAAAAAAGACATTGCAACTGAGTTCAATGACCCTACAGGATAGAGGAGAACTGTCCCATAGGGTTTCATAGGCTATAATGTTTAAGGAAGCAGACTGTCATATCTTTCTCCCTCAGAGCATCTGGTGGTTTTGAACCTCCAACCCTTTCAGTTAGGAGCCAAGCTCTTAGCCACTGCACCAACAGGGCTCTTCACCCATCTTGTTAGACATCTAGAAATATGTACTGTATCCAGAATATGTGTGTGTGTGTGTGTGTGTGTCTGTGTGTGTGTGTCTGTGTTGCTGGGCAGTCAGAATCTCTCCTACTATGCAGATTCAAGCATCCTTCAGTTTCTTTCTGGCAACAGGTTATTTTCTTACTAGGAATTGTCAGTTTCTGCTTTCATTGGAGGAACCACTCCCATTTAAAAACACAATTTTTCTATTTATGTTAAGTCTTTGTCTGATTTGTGTTGCACAAAAAAGTTTATTCTGTATATATAAGTGTGTGTGTATTTTTTTGCTTCAAAAATTTCATCCATTCTAGAGAACAAGGGCAGATAAAACAGATACTTTTCAATTATTCTTTTTTTTATTGTTGTAATTAAATGAAGTTTACATTTCAAGTTAGACTCCCATACAAAATTTTTTTTTTTTACATACATCGTTATGAGACCCTAATTGCTCACCCCATTCTGTGACAGCACACTCCTCCATTCCGCCCCTGATTCCCCATGACCATTCAACCAGCTCCTAACTCTCTCTGCCTTCCCATCTCACCTCTGGACAGAAGCTGCCCCTTTGGTCTCTTGTATCTACTTGACTAAGAGGCACACTCTTCACAAGTATCACTTTATGTCCCACAGTCCAGTCCAATCCCTGTCTGAAGAGTTGGCCTTAGAAATTGTTTTAGTTCTGGGCTGATAGAGAGTCCAGGGACCATGCTTTCCGGGGCACCTCAAGTCTCTGTCAGACCATTAAGTCTGGTTTTCTTATTAGAATTTGAGTTCTGCACCCCATCCTTCTACTGCTCCATCAGGGACCCTCTGTTGTGTTCCCTGTCAGGATGTTCATTAGTGGTAGCCAGGCACCATCTAGTTCTTCTGGTCTCAGGCGGATGAAGTCTCTGGTTTATGTAGCCCATTCTGTCTCTTGGGCTAATACTTTCCTTGGGTCTTTGGTGTTCTTCATTCTCCTTTGCTCTAGGTGGTTGGGACCAATTGATGCATCTTAGATGGCTGCTTGCAAGCTTTGGGACCCCAGATGCCACTCACCAAAGTAGGATGCAGAACATTTTCTTAATAAGCTTTGTTACGCCAATTGACATAGATGTCCCCTGAAAGCATGGTCCCAGACTCCCCATCCATGCTACTGTCTCTCAATTTATTTGATTGTATTCAGGAAACTTCTTAGCTTTGGTTTAGTCCAGTTGTGCTGACTTCCCCTGTAGTGTGTGCTGTCCTTCCCTTCACCTAATATGATTCTTATCTACTATCTACTTAGTGAATAATCCTCACCCTCCCTCCCCACCCCCATAACCATCAAAGAATGTCTTCTTCTGTGTTTAAACCTTTTCTTGAGTTCTTATAATAGTGGTCTTATACAGTATTTGTCCTTCTGTGACTGACTAAATTCACTCAGCATAATAAGTTCCAGCTTCCACCATGTTATACAATGTTTCACAGCTTCATCATTGTTCTTTATCTTTGTGTAATATTCCACTGTGTGGATACACCATAATTTGTTTATACATTCATCCATTGATGGGCACCTAGGTTGCTTCCATCTTTTGGCTATTGTGAACAGTGCTGCAATGAACATGGGTGTGCATATATCTATTCGTGTGACGGCTCTTGTTTCTCTAGGATATATTCCAAGGAGTGGGATAGCTGGATTTTTCTAGCTTTTTAAGGAAGTGCCAAATTGATTCCAAAGTGGTTGTACCATTTTACTTTCCCACCAATGGTATATAAGTGTTCCAGTCTCTCCACAACCTCTCCAGCATTTATTATTTTGTGTCTTTTGGATTAATGCTAGCCTTGTTGTGGTGAAATGATATCTCATTGTAGTTTTGATCTGCATTTCTCTAATGGCTAAATGATTGTGAGCATTTCGTCATGTGTCTGTTAGCTGCCTGAATATCTTCTTTGGTGAAGTGCCTGTTCATATCTTTTGCCCATTTTTTAATTGGGGTACTTGTCTTTTTGTTAAGGTTTTGCAGTATCTTGTAGATTTTAGAGATTAGACGCTGATCGGATTTGTTGTAGCCAAAAATTTTTTCCCAGTTTGTAGGTTGTCTTTTGACTCTTTTGGTATGGTCTTTTGATGAGCAAAAGTGTTTGATTTTTAGGAGCTCCCATTTATCTAGTCTCTTTTCTGGTGCTTGTGCACTGTTACTTAGGGTTCGTATTGTTTTTATGCCATGTATTAGGGCTCCTAGCGTTGTCCCTATTTTTTCTTCCATGATCTTTATCATTTTCGATTTTATGTTTAAGTCTTTGATCCATTTTGAGTTTGTTTTTGTACACGGTGTGAGGTATGGGTCTTGCTTCAGTGTTTTGCAGATGGATATCCAGTTATGCCTGCACCATTTGTTAAAGAGACTGTCTTTTCCACAATTAATGGACTTTGGGCCTTTGTCAAATATGAGCTGCTCATAGGTGGAGGAGCTTATATCTGGATTCTCAACTTTGTTCCATTGGTCTATGCATCTGTTGTTGTACCACTACCGAGCTATTTTGAGTACCGTGGCAGTATAATAGGTCCTAAATTCAGGTAGTGTAAGGCCTCCCACTTTCTTCTTCTTGAGTAATGCTTTATTTATTCGGGCCTCTTCCCTTTCTATATGAAGTTGGTGATTTCTTTCTCCATCTCATTAAAATATGCTGCTGGAATTTGGATCGGGATTGCATTGTATCTGTAGATCGTTTTGGGTAGAATTGACATTTTCATTATGTTGAGTCTACCTATCCATGAGCAAGGTATATTTTTCCACTTATGCATGTCTCTTTTATTATTCTCTTTTAGTTTCTTGCTGTAGTGTCTTGTAGTTTTCTCTGTATAGATTTTTTACATCTCTGGTTAGATTTATTCCTAAGTATTTTATCTTCTTGGAGGCTATTATAAATGGTATTGATTTGGTGATTTCCTCTTGGTGTAAAGGAATCCAATTGATTTTTGTATGTTTATCTTGTGTCCTGAAACTTTGCTGAACTCTTCTATTAGTTCCAGTAGTTTTCTTGTGGATTCTTTGGGGTTTTCTGTGTATGAGATCATATCATCTACAAATAGAGATACTTTGACATCTTCCCTACCGATTTGGATGCACTTTATTTCTTTTTCTAGCCTAATTGCTCTGGGTAGGACCTCCGGCACAATGTTGAATAATAGTGGTGATAGAGGGCATCCTTGTTCTTGTTCCTGTTCTTGAGGGGAATGCTTTCAAAGTTTCTCCATTTAGGATTATGTTAACTGTTGGTTTTGTCTAAATGCCCTTAACTATATTGAGGAATTTCCCTTCTATACCAGTTTTATTGAGAGTTTTTATCATGAATGGGTGTTGGACTTTGTCGAATGCCTTTTCTGCATCGATTGATAAGATCATGTGGTTCTTGTCTTCTGTTCTATTTATGTGATGGATTACATTGATTGTTTTTCTAATGTTGAACTATCCCTGCATACCTCGTATAAATTCCACTTGGTCATGGTGAATTTTTTTTTTTGATAAGTTGCTGAATTCCATTGGCTAAAATTTTGTTGAGGATTTTTGCATCAATGTTCATGAGAGATATCGGTCTGTAATTTTCTTTTTTTGTGGTGTCTTTACCTGGTTTTGGTATCAGTGTTATGCTGGCTTCATAGAATGAGTTTGAGAGTATTCCATCCTTTTCTATGCTCTGAAATGCCTTTAGTAGAAGTGGTGTTATCTCTTCTCTGAACGTTTGATAGAACTCTCCAGTGAAGCCATCCGGGCCAGGGCTTTTTTTTTTCTTTTTTTTGGGGGGGAGTTTTTTAATAACCTTTTAAGTCTCTTCTTTTGTTGTGAGTTTATTTAGTTGTTTTACGTCTGTTTGTGTTAATTTAGGTAGGTAGTGAGTTTCTAGAAATCTGTCCATTTCCTCTAGGTTTTCAAATTTGTTACAGTACAATTTTTCATAGTAATCTGTTACGATTCTTTTAATTTCAGTTGGGTCTATTGTGATATTACCCATCTCATTTCTTATATGGGTTATCTGCTTTCTTTCCTGTTTTTCTTCTGTCAGTTTGACCAATGGTTTATCAGTTTTGTTGATCTTTTCAAAGCACCAGCTTTTGGTCTTTTTAACGCTTTCAATTGTTTTTCTATTCTCTATTTTATTTAATTCTGCTCTAATTCTTATTATTTCCTTCCTTCTGGCATCTGTGGGCTTCTTTTGCTGCTCTCTTTCTGCTTGTTCCAGTTGTAGGGCTAATGCTTTGATTATGACCCATTCTTCTTTTTGGATGTGTGCATTTATTGCTATAAACTGACCTCTGAGCACTGCTTTTGCTGTGTCCCAAAGGTTCTGGTAGGATGTGTTTTCATTCTTTTTTGATTCTATGAATTTCTTTACTCCATCCTTATTTTTTTCTGTAGCCCAGTAGTTTTTGAGCAAGGTGTTGTTCAGTTTCCATGTGTTTGATTTTTTTTTCCTTGCTTTTGGTATTTTTCAATTATTCTGTATTCACAAATCTGTCTTAAATAAATCACTTCAGTTGGATGATTCTTCAGAGTGCAGAAATAAAGGGTATACAATTTTCATTAAACTTAGATGACAGCTGTCAAAATGCTCTTCAAGTTTTGCATAAATAAGAATATGGAATATAAAATTAGTTATTTTGGTGAGAGGGAGAAGGGATTCTGGAAATAGATATGTTTTCATTGTCTTCCCATAACCAAGATTACAGGAAATATATTTTAAGAAATTGCTTATATAATCTGTTCTTATAACTTTGTGACTTCCTTTGGCTTTAATTTTTCCATTTAAGAAATGTAATGCAGGTAGGCTCTAGGTAAAGAAAGAAAAAGACTTCTAATGAGGTCTTATGATGGAGATGTTCCCTTTTAAACATGCAAATCAATATTAGGAGAGTCACTGATGGGGTGAATTTCCCAGCTGGGGAGCAAGGGACATTCTGGAAACAATGCAAGATGCTCAAGAAGAGTATCCAGAGCTGGCTTGTTCATAGGGAGTACCCCCTTTGTTTTGGATTCAGCTTCTGTTACTCCTTAAAATCCCTTACTTGTTAAGGATGGCTTTTTCACATGAGTATGTCTCACAGATTTGGGATACTAGAATTCTGCTTATAAACAGCAAGTTTTTCAGCATACAAAGAAAATAAAAAGAGGTAAAAATAGACTACCATTCCAAGGGGATTTATAGGCATTTTTTTTCCCAAAGGGATCTAATTTGTGTTTGAGTTTAAAGCTAGCTCATGAGAGTGTCCCATCTTGCATATCTAAATTAAGTGCCTGACCGGTCCCAGAGTTTGATCTATGGGACCTGCATCTTTGTAGCACATATTAGGTACACTCTGGTGTATTATAATATTCCCTAGGGTCCTTTTTCTAATCCTTTCTCTCTTTGTTCCTTCTCCCACTTTTACCTTCTCTTCATTGTCTCAACAAATACTACACTGAAATGATAGCATCTGCTGACCTGTTTGAGAATAAATATACAAAGCCGAATTGCGGAGGCCTCAGTAACAGGGCCAGAAACTGAGTAGAAAAACAGGCCCCTACTCCCTCCTTCATAGCCCTTGCTGCACAGAGAAGATCAACTCTACCACAGGGCACCAGTGCAGTTCATAGTCAGGTAGAATTCAACCTGCAGAGATGTGAGTGGGCAGGAGCAGAGTTGAGTGGACAAGGACTGAGCGCTGGTTTTGGGCTACAGATGCAGTAAAAGTCTGGAGTCTATCCAAGGTCATCTCTTGAAGAAAACATGAGTAGAAGCTCATATTTGACATTCTCTATCTCTTTTCTTTCTTTATTGTTTTTTTAGTCCTGACTTCCCCAAGTTGTTCTGGATACTAAATTTGTTGCACATCAATAGGCTGTGTGTTTTGGATTGAATTGTGTCCCCTCAAAAGATAGGCTGAAGTCCTAAACCCTTTATCTGTGAATGTGTCCCTGTTTGGAATTAGCTTTTCCTTATGGTATGCTAATGAGATCACAGTGGATTAGGGTGGGTTCTAAATCTAATCTCTTCTAAGTGGTCTCTTATAAAAAGGGAAAACAGAGAGAGACTCTCACAGGGGAAGAAGCCATGTGAGGACTTATCTAAAAGCCAGGGAATACCAAGAAATGCCTAGGGCTACCAGAAACTGGATAAGACAAGGACGAATCTTCTCCTAGAGTGGACAGATCATAGCCCTGAATCCAAACTCCTAGCCTCCAAGATGGTGAGACAATGAATTTCTGTACTTTAAAGCCACTTAATTGTGGTATTTTTGTTATAGCACCCTTAGGAAACTAAGACATAACCTCCATTCTATGACCCTTTTAGGTTTTCCCTAACTCGACAATGCTTCCATGTTCCAGAATTTCCTTGCATCCCTCAACCACTGCTCTTTCTATATCCTTTTACTTCTGTGCCTTTTCCTACTGATAAAGTTTATATGACTGAGGTTATATGACTCAATGTGGTTTTTGCACAGCAGGAAAATAGAGCATCTGGAATTAAAATTCAGATCTTCCTTTTCTCAATCTATTGGGCTTCTTTTTGGTCATTTCAACATGATGTTCTACCATAGGAAACCCTGGTGGTGTAGTGGTTAAGTGCTACAGCTGCTAACCAAAAGGTCAGCAGTTTGAACCCACCAGGCGCTCCTTGGAAATTCTATGGGGCAGTTCTACACTGTCCTATAGGGTCACTATGAGTTCAAATCGACTCGATGGCAACAGGTTTGGTTTTTTGGTTTGGTTCTACCACAGTAATTCTGAATGGCCCAATTTTATATGCTATACATGAATATGTAACTAGTTGTACTGCCATTTTTGACATATACTGTGTAATAGACCATGATTTCCTTTGGTATTAAGAACCCTGTGATCTCAATATACAAACTTTATAAATCTTTTTTTAAATGGGGTCAACCACTTTCTGTTTTAGTTGGAGAACAATGTTCAAAAGTTTGTCATATAATAAAATATAAACAGTTGCTACCTTTGCCAAAAATATCATCAGCAACAATAAGCAGCAAAGGACTTAGAATTGAAAAATTAACCTAGATGTTAAGAAAAGCTGTGGAAGCAATAACTAGATTAACCTGGCAGTGTGAGGGAACTTTGATTTAAAAACAACAACAAAACACCTTTCTTGAACTTTAACTCTAGAATTTGGTTGCCATTATTTTTGTGTGTTTTACAGTCCATTGGGGACACCAGGTTGCCATGACTAGTCCAGCAGGAGAGTTTGTTGAATGAGCTCTTCCTAACACTGTGAACATTCATGAGACTTATTATGTTTCAGTTATTGTTTAATTGCACGCCCCTACTTGGGCAGTGGAATCCTGCTGATTTACTACTTATCAGGAATAAATTACAGTTTAGAACTCAGGTTTTTCATGGTTTTCTTTGTGTTAGCATAAGTAAACTTAGCTAATGGGCCATTTCCCATTGCCTGTTAAACTGGCTGAGAGTAAAAGGCTTCTATACTGGTGAGAGAATATCAGCAAGATGAGAGAACGGAGTCGTTTTACCTGAAAGTGTTTATAATGTCAAGCGCTTTGGGAAATAGATATCAGATCCTGCAAGTTATTAGTGTTTCCTCACATTTACTTTGAGTTTATATGTTTTATTTTCCATCAGCTAAATAGTGTTATTACTGCAGAAGCCATTACCACCAGGGGTGAGGAATCCTTCTTGATGAATTAAACAGGCAGAGAGCACCCTTCCATCCTAAGAGGCCTGCTCAGTGGCATCACCATCTCTATTGTTCTCTTAATGGAATCTACAGTGATGGCTTCACAGGCTTTGAGGACAAGTTCCCAATTTTGCAATTGCTGAAAGGGAAAGTGAACGTCATTTGTAGGTCTCCATCCAGGGTGATTTCTTGGCTCCAATGCCCACGTTTCATTTGCAGAAACAGCTTTTCGGTATTAGTTAACATTCAAGGAATAGTTTCAAGTTTTACAACTGCAAAAGGGTCATTATTTTTATCAGTGTGCTGGAGGTTATTTTGAGTTTGACGACAGAGGGCTCAATTCAATAAAATCACAGCCTGAGTTTCCCAGCAGGATGCTCAAGCCATGGAAATTCAACAGGGGAGCTCGCAGGGGCTTCTATAATACTGAACCAGGGCTGAATTTCCATTTAATCATTCTCAAGAAATCAAAAGACACTTTGGGATTAAATGGCAAACATTTTAACTAGGAACTCCTCAGCCAAAACGGCCAATTAACATTTAAACTGCAGAACTGCGTTATGTAAGAGGGAATGAGTAACCACAGAAAAGAAAATATCTTCCTTATTAGTTAAAAGAGTAAAACAGAAATATGGAGTTGTCATGAAATAAGGATTCTCTTCACGGACAGGGACAGTACCACAGGACTTTTGTTCCAAAGAAGAATGAACAGGACCTGAATTATTTACCTATTCTTATGCTTTTAGCTTTAACTGGCGAAATAAGCCAGTTGGTACTTGAAGCCACTCTCTATCTATATATTTTGTTACATCACATTTAGCAAATGACTCAACCAATGCTTGGTTTTATGTCTTAAAATTTATTTAAAAAAATTAAAACTTCCTTTATGTATTGAAAACCAAAAATAATGAAGTATATTTCAGAATGGCCCAGATTTAATTTTATGTATTCTTAAAACTTTTGGGCTATTGAAATCTCCCAATCTTCAAGTGCACCTCAGGGGCTTAGAGGGCAAGACAGAGCAAGTGTTAGCTTATGAAAACAAAACAAAACAAAACGAAACGTGTACTTCTAGCATGACTGCACACTGCACATGAAGAAAAACAAGATCTTTCAGAAACATCACTGAAAATGACTCTTACATAGTAGTTTATTCTCTTTCTTCGTACATGACCGTTGAATTTTTAGACTCTGCTTTTACCCCTCATGAACTATGTAAATTTTAAGTGTTGATTCTTCATCAACAGTTAATAACTTTGTTATTATTATATATGTTTGCATCCATACTTAAAAAAATGAAACGGTAAGCAAATTAGACTATTATGTTGTTGTTGTAGTACTTACCGGTTCTTCCTTTCCTTGTCAGTCTCTCACCATAGTACAGTAGGAAAATTCCCTGATGTGCATTTTTGTAGCATGTGACACTGGGTGAGGACCAGCAGCTGTGGACTAGAGGGAATCTCGCCACTTTGCATTGTGGATGCTCCAACATGGATAGAGATTTGATTAAGTAAAAAAGCAAACAGCCGCACACTCTTTCTAGGAATCTGGGTCTCTTGCATGAGTAGAGTAGATGATTGCCTATAAGATATGAAATTAGAAAATCCATCTCCCTTCTGACTTACCTCACCCATTTCCTAATCCACCAAGGATTTTCATCTGTTGAACGATTGCTAAAAATATGCTATATACATAATCATTTTTGTTTATATGTATGCTAATACTCCCGAAAGGAATAAGGATGTTTTGAAAAGTTAAATCAAAATGAAACATAGAAGTATTTACAAATATTACTCGTAATATGAATATTCAGAGATAAACACTGTTAATTAATATTTTTCAAGATCTTTCTAATATTTGTGTAAGTGTGTATATGTATATCTAATTAATCTTAAATTATACTGTATACACCATTTTGTAATTTGTGTTTATTTAGGCATTATCTTTAAATATTCTTCTACAAGATCATTGTTATTGCTTTCATAGTGCTCAGTCATGGGGTATTTCTTAATATATTTGAACAGCTCTCTACAGTGAACATTAGGATTATTTTAAATTGTCTCTCACTTTAAATACTATAGCAATTAAACTTGTGTGCAAATTTTTGTGCTGTATTCAATTGTTCACTTATTAGAAGAACAGTTGTGTGCCATGGAGTAAATGCATTTTAAAGCCTAATTATGACAATGATGTTAATAATGTATATAATCTCTGAAATAATAATTATTAAAACTGAAAACACGTATTGCATTATTTACTGTATTCTAGGTCCTATGCAAGGAGTCTCGGGATGGAGCAAATAGTTAAGCATTGGACTACTAACTGAAACATTGGTGACTTAAACCCACCGAGAGGTGCCTGGGAAGTAAGGCCTGGCAATCTTCTGAAAGGTCAGAGCCTTGAAAACTCTGTGGAGTGCAGGTCCATTCCACTTAGGGTTGCAACGAATCAGAATTGACTGTACAGCAACCAACAACAACAACAGGCACGATGCTATCACACATCATTTTATTTAATCTTAACAAAATGCTGCAGAGTATGTATTTGTATTATCCCAATTTTATTGATGAGGACATTGGGACTTAGAGAGGTTAAATAGTCTGCCAAAGCCAAACAACTAGTAAAGGGAAGGGCCCTTTATGTGAGAGATGCATTCTCAAGAAGGGTGATATAGCTTGGAAATTTTAGGGGAAGTTTTGATTTTCATAAGCTTTGGGGGAGTGTGGTTTGAGGATAGACGCAAGGATGTTAAATATCCTGCAAAGAGTAAGACAGCCCACATGACTTCATAATGTCCTGCTAGATGTTCATGTAATCAGTTATATAATTTTCTGAGCCTAAAGTTTAGCTTTCTTTTACATATAAATGCAAATAACTTTTGCAGAGCTTTAGTATAGTCTGAATTTTCTAACAATGAAATATTATGTAATTGACAATGTCTTGGTTATCTCATGCTGCTATAACAGAAGTACCACAAATGGATGGCTTTAACAAAGAGAAATTTATTTCTTCACAGTCTCGTAGGCTACAAGTCCAAATTCAGGACATCACTTCCAGGGGAAGGCTTTCTGTCTCTGTGGGCTCTGGAGGAAGGTCCTTGTTATCAATCTTCCCTTGGCCTAGAACTTCTCTGCACAGGGACCCCGGGTCCAAAGGATGAGCTATGCTCCCAGTGCTTCTTTCTTGGTGATATGGGGCCCTACTGTCTCTCTACTCACTTCTGTCTTATATATCTCAAAAGAGATTGGCTTAAAACACAAATCTAATCTTGTAAATTGAGTCCTGCCTCATTAACATAACTGCCAGTAATGCCATCTCATTAACATCACAGAGATGGGATTTACAACTCCGAGGAAAATCACATCAGATGACAAAATGGTGGACAATCACAGAATACTGAGAATCATGGCCTAGCCATATTGATACACATATTTATGGAGGACACAATTCAATCCATAACAGATGATAAACCTGCACTTTGTTTTGTTCAGAATTTTACCACGAGTTGTTTGATATTTTGTAAAATCAGATTGGCTGTGATATCACAACAGTGGTATGTGATCCTCCAATCCAACATACCCATAGTAACCTGAATTTGGAGCTGTCAATTTCATGGTGATTCTAGGTATAGGTGTGAAAGGACCACTTTATAATATCTTCTGGTGCAGTTGTCAATTAAATATGTATTTTCATTATTAATTATTTTATCTTTATTTGTCCTTTATTTTACATTAAACCCGTTGCTGTCAAGTTGATTCACTCATAGCAACCCTGTAAGACAGAGCAGGACTGCCCCATAGGGTTTCCAAGGAGCAGCTGGTGGATTCAAACTGCCAACCTTTTGGTTGGCAGCTGAACGCTTAATCACGGCACCACCAGGGCCCCTTATTTATTCATTTATTTTTAAGTTATGTAGTTAGATTATATATTATCAACTGATTTTTTTTTTCCAAGAGAGTGAAGGGGTATCCAAACTATTATTTTAAAAGGAATATTAAATCTGATAGGACTGAGGTTGGTGAAATATGCAGTAAGTCTGGGAAATAGAGAAGGTAGCATTTTATGTATTAAATATGGACACACGTGGTGGCATGTAGCTGTGCGCACGTGCACACACACACACAGCTTGAATTCTGAAGCAACACAGCAATACTTTCCAAATTGTGTGTATCAATGTTTTGGTGGTCCAGGACCTCATTTTATGGGTTAAAACCAGTATTTTTTAAATATAATGAAATAGAACAAATTTGAAAGAATAGAATGTAATAAAATAGCATAGCTTAGAAAAGAATATCAACTTTGTTTCTGTTTTATATACTTGTGCTTATGAGGTCTTGCTGTAAAATGTATTTTTTTACTTGGGGTCAAAAAGTTAAAAGATATTGTTCTGTATTACTACATTTTATACACAAAGGTTGTTAAGGAAGTGAAATTTTAAGCTGTTTATTATTCATCTCTACCTGAGTGTGAAAATTGGTTTTGATGGTGACAGATGTGAGAGGAAGAAACGTGATAATACCAGTGAGTATGACATATACTGGGTCCTCTTTTTCACAGTTTGTCTGAGTGGAAGTGATAATGTTGAACACAAAGAAAATTCCTCATCTATTTTCCTCAACTCTGCTACCACTGGATGTCCTTGCCTCTTTTGTGACTACCTGGGTTTTGCTGTTTGGTTTGTGTCATTATTTGCCCTTATAATTACGAAGTAGCTAGAAAAGAGACTCCTGGTGGTGCAGTGGTTAAGAGCTGCGATGAGCTATGGCTGCTAACTATAAAGGTGGGCAGTTCGAATCCACCAGCTGCTCCTTGGAAACCCTATGCGGCAGTTCTACTCTGTTCTATAGGGTCACTATGAGTCAGAATCGACTCAATGGTTGCGGATTTCGGTTTTTTTAGATACGAATTAGTCTCCCATGTTTTTCCTTCCCTCTGCTTTTTCCCTCTCTGGCCCAGAGAGCCGAAGCCCCCATGGGGCCACTTCATCTTGGCTTCCTGAACTTCCCCTTCTTTGAGGATCCATAATGTGCTTCTTTCTTTTCTGCGTCTTTAAAATTTGCCTGAACTCTATCTCATTACTCTATTGCCCTATGGAAGACCACCAAAATATTATTATTTTTAAACACTTTTATTTAAACTAAAATGTTAATAGATTTGTATGTTATACTTACTTGGGGGTATTTCTATTTTTATAAGAAGCAAAGTATTAATGAAAATAAATGAAAGTAATATAGGAGATGTATTTGGCTGAGATGAAGGAGGGTGTGGCAACTAAGAGTTCCTCTTTTATAATGGGAGCCCTGGTGGCACAGTGGTTAAGAGCTCAGCTGTTAATCAAAAGGTCAGCAATTCAAATCCACCACCCTCTCCTTGGAAACCCTACGGGCAGTTCTACTCTGTCCTAGGAGTCAGCAACAGGTTTGGTTTTTTAGTTTGCTCTTATAATGAAATTATGTTGGCTGCTGTCTAAACATAAAGCTATTGTTAGATGCTGTCAAGTCAGTTCCCACTCAGCAACTCGATGTACAACAGAACGAAACATTGCCCGGTCCTGCCCTATCCTGACAATCGTTGTCATGATCGATACAGCCACTTTGTCAGTCCATCTCCTTGAGGGTCTTCCTCTTCTTCTCTGACTCTCTACTTTACAAAGCTTGATGTCCTTCTCCAGGAACTGATCTCTCCTGATAACATGTCCAATGTACGTGTGATGAAGTCTCACCATCCTTGCTTCTAAGGAACATTCTGGCTGTACTTCTTCCAAGACAGATTTGTTCATTCTTTTGGCAGGCCATGGTATATTCAGTATTCTTCACCAATACTATAATTCAAAGGCATCAATTCTTCTTCAGTCTTCCTCATTCATTGTCCAGCTTTCACATGTATATGAGGCGATTGAGAACACCATGGCTTGGATCAGGCGCACCTTAGTCCTCAAGGTGACATCTTTGCTTTTTAACATTTTAAAGAGGTCTTTTGCAGCAGATTTACCCAATGCAATATGTCTTTTCATTTCTTGACTGCTGCTTCCATAGATGTTGATTGCGGATCCAAGGAAAATGAAATCCTTGACAACTTCAATCTTTTCTCCATTTATCACGATGTTGCTTATTGGTCCAGTTGAGAGGATTTTTGTTTTCCTTTATGTTGAGATGTAATCCATACTGAAGGCTGTGGTCTTTGATCTTCATCAGTAAGTGCTTCAAGTCCTCTTCCCTTTCAGCAGGCTAAGTGGTGTCATCTGCATAAAGCAGGTTGTTAATGAGTCTTCCTCCAATCCTGATGCCCAGTCTTCTTCATATAGTCCAGCTTCACAGATTATTTGCTCAGCATACAGATTGAATAAGTGTAGTGAAAGCATACAACCCCGACACACACCTGTTCTTGGTTAAATCCCCAGGCTCCTTTTCAATTTGTTTTAAATGTGACAAAATTTAAGCCATTGCTATTTTAAAAATATATATATTATTAAAAAAAAATTTGTAACTAAATGCAAATTTAGAACGTTGTTGTTGTTAGTTGCTGTGGAGCTGACCCCAACTCATGCAAGCCTTATATATAACAGCAGGTAACACTGCCTGGTCCTGAGCCATCTTCATGACTGTTGGTATGTTTCAGTCCATTGCTGCTGCTATTGTGTAGTGCCTTTCAACCTAAGGGTTTCATCTTTCAGCACCATATCAGACAACATTCTGTTGTGATCCATACGTTTTCATTGGCTTATTTTTGGAAATCAGTTTCCAGACCTTTCTTCCTAGTCTATCTTAGTCCAGAAGCTTTGCTGAAACCTGTCTGCCATGGGTAATCCTGCTGATATTTGAAACGCCAATGTCATAGCTTCCTGCATCATGGCAACATGCAAGCTGCCACAGTAAACTATAAGCTGACAGAATTTAGAAATAGACTCGAAGAAATCTTATTTCTATTGACAGTATCTTCCTGGGCAATTATATTTTGAAAATGTAAAGTCATCTTTATTTTGTACTACTCTTTTTTTTTTTCTGCTTAGTTCTAAGAAGTTACTGAGTTTTTCTGATTCACACCTGGAGATTTTTGGGTTTTGCTTCCGTCCCTTCTTTCTATTCCCATCGTAACTCTATTTTCCTAGGTAGAATATTTTAATAACCTCAGAAATTTCTTGTATCTTTTTTATTCCTTCTGAACATTGTCATCAATATTATCATTTCAAAGCTGTAGTTTTGATAATTTCACTTATTTGTGCAAAAGCATTTATGTCTCCTGATTGCGTATATAATAAAATCCAATGTTCTACCCTGGCATTTAAGTTCCTCAACAATCTAGCTCTATCTTTTATTTCACTCATTAGTGAAAAGGATTTAACTGCTGCTCATTGACTATTCCACACACTTTCACTGCTACACTTTTGCTCACTTTTATTTATCTTCATGTTAGAATATTCTTCTCCACAGTCTTGGATGGCCTAAACTCTTTATAACCTTGAAGGGCCATCAGGAATACTAACTTCTCTAAGAAATTCACAATTCCCTGCCCTCAAAATGAACAAATTATTTCACCCTTCCTTTTCATAATTCTCCTAACACTTTGTCTAATTTTAATATATGGCTCTTGAACTTTTTTTTTTTTTTTGCCTTTAACGTTTTTTTTTTGAGGAATTCTTCACATACAGTGAAACGCACAGCTTTTAATAATATAGTCCAATATGCCTTAACAAATACGTACTCTTTAAGCTAAAACTTTATGGAGATATAGACTATGTTCTTTAACCCAGAAAATTTTCTTGGATTCACAGTCAATCCCCACCACTGCTCCCTGTGAAATGCAGCTACTGCTCTGATGTCTTTCCTGGTTATTTTTGTAATTTCTTGGACTTCATATAAAAGGATAACTCAATATTGTAGTATTTTCTGTCTGACTTCTTGCACTTAAAGTAATGTATTTGAGATTCAACTACTTTTTTATTATCAATACTTTACTCTTTTTAATGCTTAGTTGTATATCATTGAATATATATACCAGTTTGTTCATTCACTGTTGAACATTTAGGTTATTCCCAATTTTTTACTGTTTTGAAAAAAGTTGCTCCAAACATTCTATTTGAGTACATATGCTTTTATTTCTCATAAAGAAATACTTAGGAGTTGAATTAACAGGGTCATACTGTATATATATACTTAACTTTATAAGAAACTGCCAAATCATTTTTCAAGTGATTGAAAAATTTTATAGTTCAACCCGTAATGTATGAGAGTTTCAGCTGCTCTACGTCCTCGTCAATAGCTGTTGTTAGCCTTTTAAATTTTAAGCATCTGGTTGTAATGTAGTGGTTACTCATAAAATCATAATTTTCATTTCCCTGATGACTAAAGATGTTGAACCCCTTTTCCTGTTCTTACTGGGAATTCATGTAGCTTCTTTTGTGAAGTGTTCATTTAAGACCTTTATCTGTTTTTAAAAATTATGTTGCTTGTCTTTTTATTATTCAGTTGTATGGGTTCCTTATATATTCTAGATATAAATTCTTTGTTAGATATATTTATTGAAAATAATTCCTCCCTGGACTTCCGGGCAACATGGCACTATAGTCAGAAGCACCATGCCTTCGCTCCGCAGCAAAGAACAGAAAAACTAAGTTAAACAGAGTCACGCATCAATCCTGAAACCCTACGCATCAAATGAGGAGATAAAGAATTCAGCCAAGCACTGAATGGAATAAGAAACTGACTGAGAACAGAGAGTGAGGAGAGATACATGCAGAGGTCCCCTATCAGCTACTGTAGCACGGATCTGCCATCTTGGACTCCTATCGAAGATCAGCGAACAGCGGGTACGAGAAAGCAGCTTCACGGAGCTTCCACCAGGAGACAGAATAACTGGTAAACGGCGATATAGGCTTTCCCACCCCCAACCCTTCTTCACCCCCACTTAGACTGCTCTGCTTCCTGCTGCCACAGTCTCTTGGCCAGGAAGCACCCCGCTGTCACTTGAATTCCACTCGCCCACACTGGCTGGCTCCCTGAGTGCCTTTTGTTGGCTGCTGGAGTTGCTTTTTTAGATTTCTTCCTTACCTCTCACTACCTCCCCCTCCTTTCTCTCAAATACCTGGCTCCGTGCAGCATCTTTGCTTCTTCCTGAAAGGCTACAAAACACCACTTGACTGTGAAACTGCTTCCTGGCCTGTGCCACTACCCTTGTAGGACCCCCAGGGCTTTTTTGTTTGTTTGCTCTGATTTGTTCTGTTTTGATTTGTTTGTTTTCTTCTTCTTTTCTTGGCTTGGGAGCCCCTTCTGGCTGGGCAGTGTCACGCAGATTGGAAGATACTCTCTTACTCTGCACAGATGCACAGGGACATCCCTGGGAACATTTCTTTTTTCTTGTTTGTTTTTGGTTTCTGTTTGTTTGTTTGTTCCTTTGTTTTGTTTTCTTCTCTCTCTTATTCCCTTTTTGTCTTTCTTCATTTCCAGTTTCTTGATTTATTCTTTTTTTTAACACTTTTTCTTTTTTTTCATTTTTGTTATTCCCTATTTCTCAGTCTCATCTCTGCACTCCAGTAGCAAGCTCCCTTAGCACTCTTTTTTGTTTATGTGTATGTTTTTGGATCCTGTTCCTCTCTCCTATCTCTCATTTTTCCTACACTCATCTTAGCTCCACACATCACAATCTACCCCCTCCTTCCTTCCTACCTGCACTGTGTGCTGAACATAACACTCCAAGGCAGCACAGGCACAGCCTACTGGAACCTGCCCTGCACCAATTCCTGGTCCTCACTGTCACCCCTGGTACGTGACACAAACAAACCATCCCAGCAACTCTCCTTCAGCTGGACCTGCCCTGCTGCACCATACCTGAGTGACTGACCCTCCCCATTGGAGTAGAAGGTGAAAAGTATCGTGCCCACAGACAAGCAAACAACAAAGAATGCACAGCCCACCTGCTCAGACATAACAAAATAAAACAAAAAAGCAAGATGAGAAAAACAAGTCTACAATCAATAAACAGGGAAAATAACTACTGAATGCCCAAAACACAGCTGACAATATCAAACATTTACAAAAACATGACAGGATGGCTCCAGTAGGTGTCCAAAATAAAACACCAGATGACCTTCTAGTAGAAGAAAAGGCACTAGACCTAACGGAAGGGAATTCAAATCTCTAATATTCAGAATTATCCAAGAGTTTAAACAAAAAGCAGACAAAAGTGAGGAAAAAATAGACAAATTCATGGGAAAGACAGACAAATACAGACAAAAAATGGAAGAATTCAAGAAAATAATACAGAAAAAAGTGCTGAAATAAATTCACAACTAGAAATCATACAAAAACAACAATTAGAAATCCAAAAGATAAACAATAAGATTTCAGAAATGGACAGTGTCATAGAAGGGCTGAGGAATAGGTTTGAAATGATGGAAGACAGGATCAGTGAAATTGAAGACAAACACGTGGACACTAATCTGTTTGAGGAAAAATCAGAAAAAAGAACAAAGAAAAATGAAGAAACCCAGAGAATTATGTGGGTTACAATAAAAAGCAAAAATCTACCAGTGATCAGAGTTCCAGAACAGGGGGAAAAAACAGAAAACACAGAGAGGATCATTGAAGAATGGCTGACAGAAAACTTCCCCAATGTCATGAAAGATGAAAACCTGACCATCCAAGAAGCTCAACAAACCCCATATAGGATAGACCCCCCCAAAAATCACCAAGGCATATCATAATCACACTCACTAAAATCAAAGACAAACAAAGAATCCTGAGAGCAGCTTGAGAAAAACAAAAAGTCACATACAGAGGAGAAACAATAAGACTAAGCTCGGATTATTCAGCAGAAACCATGCAGACAAGAAGGCAATAAGATGCCATATGTAAAACCTTGAAAGAAAAAAATTGCCAGCCAAGAATAATATATCCTGCAAAACTCTCGTTCAAATATGATGGTTAAATTAGGTCATTTCCAGATAAACAGAAATTAAGGGACTATGTAAAAACCAAACCAGACATACAAGACTCATTAAAGGGAGTCCTTCAAACTGAGAACAAACAACATCAGACCACAGGCTGAATATAGGACACAGGATTGTACAAGTCATTTACCAACCTAGGAAATGAACTCTTGAGGACTATGCAAAACCAAAAGAATTACAACAGGGAACCAGAGAGGTTAATCTGTAAATGACAACAGCATCAGAACAATAAAAGATGGAATAAACAGTGTAAGTATAGAACTTTCTAATGGAGAGGAAAGCAAGGTGATACCAATTAATAATAGACTGGTTCAAATCTAGGAAGACAAGGGTAAATTCCAAGGTAACCACAAAGAAAGTTAACAAACCTACTCATCAAAATAAAGAAGAAACACATAAACTCTCAGTAAAAACAAAACCTACAAAAACAGAAGAAATGAAAAAAAAAACCAGAAACAAAAGTCACTCAGCACATGAAAGTAAGAGGAACAAAGAAAACATCAGCACCACAGGAAAAAAAAAAAATACTACAAAATGCAATCCCACTCCTAGGAATATATCCTAGAGAGATAAGAGCTGTCACATGAATAGACTTACGCACACCCATATTCATTGCAGCACGGTTCACAACAGCAAAAAGATGGAAACAACCTAGATGCCCATCAACAGATGAATGGATAAACAAACTATGGTACATAGACACAATGGAGTATTATGCAAAGATAAAGAACAATGATGAATCTGTGAAGTATCTCATAACATGGATGAAACTGAAGGACATGATGCGGAGTGAAATAAGTCAATCACAAAAGGTCAAATACTGCATGAGACCTCAACTTTAAAAACTCATGAAAAAGTTTACACACAAGAAGAAACAAGCGTTGTTGGTTAAGAGGGATGGGAGGAATGGGGGGAAATACTAAATAGACAATAGATAAGTGGTAACCTTGGTGAAGGGTAAGAGTAGACAATACTGGGGAAGCCAGCACAACTTGTACAAGGAGAAGTCATGGAAGCTCTGTAGACACATCCAAACTCCCTGAGGGACTGAATTGCTGGGTGGAGGGCTGTGGGAACCATGGTCTCAGGGAACATCTAGCTCAATTGGCATAACACAGTTTATAAAGACAATGTTCTACATTCTACCTTGGTGAGTAGAGTCTGGTGTCTTAAAAGCCTGTGAGCAGCCATCTAAGATACCCCACTGGTCTCACCCCTTCAGAAGCAAGGGAAAATGAAGAGAACAAGATACAAGGAAAAGATTAGTCCAAAGAACTAATGGACCACAACTACCACGGCCTCCACAAGACTGAGTCCAGTACAGCTGGATGTTGCCCGGCTACCACCACTGACTGTTCTTGACCGGGATCACAATAGAGGTCCCTGGACAGAGCTGGAAAAGGATGTAGAACAAAATTCTAACTCACAAAAAAACCAGATTTACTGGCCTGACAGATAGGAGAAACCCTGAGAGTATGCCCCCCCCGACACCCTTTTAGCTCAGTGGTGAAGTCACTCCTGAATTTCACTGTTCAGCCAGGGATTGGACAGCCTCATAAAACAAAACAGGACTAATGATTTACAGCAGTCCAGGGACAAGGACTAGAAGGCAGGAGGAGACAGGAAAGCTGGTGATAGGGAACCCAAGGTTGAGAAGGGACAGTGTTGACGTGTTGTGGGGTTGTTAACCATTGTCATAGGTCAGTATGTGTACTAACTGCTTAATGAGAAAGTATTTGTTCTGCAAACTTTCATCTAAGGTACAAAAATAAAAAAAAGAATTATCTATGTGAGATCAAACTGACAACAGTAACTCAAAAGTTTTGATGGGAAGCCTAGGGGACAGTGAGTTGAAGATGACAGTGATGGAATAATTTGGAAAAGGATAGTGAGAATAGCAGCACAACTGGAAGAATGTAATTGATGTCACTAAACTGTACATGAAGAAACTTTTGAAATGGTTTATATTTGGCTATGTATATGCTCACCAAAAAAAAAGGTCCTCCAATGTCGAGAAGGGAGAGTGTTTACATGTCATGGGGTTGTTAAGCAATGTCATAAAATGATATGTGTACTGACTGTTTAATGAGAAACTATTTGTTTTGTAAACCTTCCTCTAAAGTATAATAAAAAAATTAAAAAAAAATTTTTCTCACTGTCTGGAGCTGGGCTATACATTTTCTTATTGGTATCTTTTGATAAATACAAGTTTTAATTAACAATTCATCAAGCCCAAATCAAGAATCTTATTCTAAAATCAAGTCCAGATGCAGATAAGATCCTGTAATAGTACAGGGTCTCAAAATCCTATTTTTTCTTTTTGCTTGAATAATGTCTTTTTTTTTCCAAGCTGGTGATATTTCTCCTAAAGTATTCTCTTAAAAACTTGGTGGAATTCCTATGAATCTTTTGTGCTTGGTTTCTTTATATAAAAGTCCCACCCACAAATCTTGAGACCAGCACTTCTTGACCTTCAGCTTCCTGCAAGACAGCTGTGAGGCAATGCCCTTAAGATTATTAGAAGCCCTGATATGTAATGGAGAAGATATTTGAGGCACACCCATGAGAACTTTACAGGGACTTCCTTTTCTCTTTGAGGTACCACCTTAACTCTTTTTGAAGTCTTAACAAAGGGCTTACAATCATTCCCTTGGCTTCATCTTTAGGCAATGTTTTCCTAATAGCAACTTGTATTGTTTGTTTGCTCTAATGCCTTTTCTTATTCTAAGAATCTTGTAAAGACTAGGAATGAGAAACAGTTTTATTTTCAGACCTAGCAAGTCCTGCATTCCGTATCAGGTAGTTCCAGTGCCTTTTCTTCTAGCAGAAGGTCATCTAGTGTTTTATTTTTGTCACTTTCTGGAGCCATCTTCTTCTGTTTTTTCATGTGTTTTGATATTTTTGCTGTCTCCAGGACATTCAGGAATTATTTTCTTCATTTATTGATTCCAGATTTGATTGTTTTGTCTTGCTTTTTTGTTTTATTTGACTATGTCTGGGCAGGCAGGCTGAATATGTTTTGTTGCTTCCTTGCCTGTGGGCACGATACTTCTCTCCACCTTTTCCAAGTGGGCAGGGCTGGTCACTCAGCTATGTTGCAGCAGGGTGGGTCCAGTGGAGGTGGAGTGGCGGGGATGGGTAGTTTTCAGCATAAAATGGGGCCAACAAAGCAGGACTGGAGTTCAGTGCAGGGTAGGGTCTGGGAGACCTTGTTGGTACCGCTCGGGAGCATGGCACTTGGTGCAAGGCGCAGATAGGCAGGAGGGAAATGAAAGGATGTTATGTGCAGAGCTAAGTGGATAGGTGAAAGAAGAGAAAGAAGAGAGAGAAAGGCAAAAAAGTGAAAAAAGCAAAAAATGGAGTAAAATAATAATAATAATATAAAATAATAAAGAAAGAGAAAAAAGTAAATAAAATGGTGGTGCAGTAGAATTCAGCAGGTAGGGCCAAGGCAGACCAGGCAAGGTCATGTGTTGGTGGCACAACTTGTTGAGAAGTGGTGTGGCTGACCCACAGGGCTAGGTGGACAGGGGAAAGGAAAGGAAAGAGGGGAAAGGGAGAGAAGAAACCAACAATTAAACAAACAAATAAAGAAAATATAAATAATTAAAAATAATAAAAACAACAACCAAAAATAGTGGTGGGTTGCTGGCCGTTAGGGGTGGGGCAGAACTGAGATGGCAGGAGCTGATGTCACTCTCTCACTAGGTGGCAAGGTATGGACTGTCAGGAAGGGGTGGAGGCAGTGCAGGGCCTTTGTGGGAGGGAGAAGGAAAAGGAGAAGAGGAAAGATAAAGAAAAATGAAAAATATGGCACTTAGGGAGCTGGCCTGTGGGGACAGCACAGACCTGGGGAGGCTGTGTGCCAGAGGCTCTCCAGCTGAGTGGTACAGCACAGCCCACCAAGAAGTTGGGTGTTGCACATGGGGCTGGGTGGGTGGGAGAAAGGAAAGGAAGGAAGGGAGAGAGCAGAAACAATAACAAAAAATAAAATAAATAAAACAGACAATAAATAAATAAATACAATGGTGCTCAGGGAGTCAGTCGATGATCACAGCGTACACCCAGGGAGGCCGAGTGCAGTGACTTTCCAACCAAGCTGTGCAGCACGGCCCATCCAGAGGGGACAGCAATGGTGCAGAAGGCTGAGTGGGTCGGAGAAAGGAAAGGAGAGACAGAGAGAAGAAAAGAAGGAAAGAAGAAAAGAAAAAAAAAAAAGCACAAAGCAAACAAACCAAAAATCACAGCCCATCAGGAACGTGAGGGGATGGCACAAAGGGTTAGCTGGGCAGGAGAAATGAAAGGAAGGAGGGAGAAAGAGGGAAGCAACAACAACAACTACAACAAAAAGCCAAAAAAAAAAAAAAAAAATTAGAAAGCAAACAAACAAACAAAAATACAAATGAAAAACAAACAAACAACGCTGAAGGGGCTGGCTGGTAGGGGCCGGGCTGACGCTGGCAGTAGTGAGCTAGTGTCTCTCTAGCCTAGCAACCATGGCCTGTTAGAAAGTAGCAGAGGCCGAGTAAAGGGAATAAGGATGAGAGCGGAAAAGTATGTATCCCTGGTTACCATGTGCTCTGTCTCCTGCTGGGAGCTCCCTGGAGTTGCTTTTCCTACTCCTTGTCTGAGTTCTTTGGCAGCTATTGCCCAAGATGACAAATTGGGCCACGTTAGCTGGTATGAGACCTCCACTCTGTAGCTCTCCTCGTTCTCTGTTCTCTGTCAGTTTCTTATTCCATTTAGTGCTTGATCGAGTTCTTTATTCCTTCATTTAGTACTTAGGGTCCCAGGATTGACGTTTGTTATCTGTTTTACTTAGTTTCTCAGGTCTTTGCTGCACGGTGCTTCTGTCTATAGAGCCATGTTGGCTCTACCTCCCCAGTCCTTTTATATTCCGCAACAATCATGAGAATATCTGAGCTCTTAAAACTCCCTACTTCCCTCTGATGCTTCACACATTTTATTATAATCTAAAAGCATGTAAAGAGCTGTGAAACAGGGAGAAAACAACCACGGACAACCATTTGGTAGTATGAGCATTTATTAGGAGCAATTAGAATATGACTTTCTGTCATTTAAGCCACTTTGCAGGTTGTAATTCTCTACAACTGATATGGTTTAACTGGAATCATTTTACACAATTACAGAGGCAAAGTCAACATTATTGATGATACTGAGAGTTTCTTGGTCAAAAAAAGCCCAGTTGAGGAAAGGTCATTGTCCGTTTAGGGCACAAGAGAACACACATGTTACACATAATATGTAACCAATCAAATGTCTGCTACACATAAAATAGAGATTTTCCCCTAAGCTAGGAAAAGTTCTCCATTTTCTCTTTGTAAGATCCTTGATATTATCGATAATAAGAAGAAAGAAGAAAAGGTTGCAGCTTTCTATTGCATAATTTCTAGAAAATTATTGAGCTGGTAGTAAGCAATTACTATAGTGATTTTTAAATGACTCTATCCATTTCACAGGTTCTCTAAACTTGCCTGTATCCTTGCCTCTGTCTTTTTTTCAACTCTTGCTGGCTTTCTTATAAATTCCACACAGCATTTGTCTTTTATGACTGACCTATCTCTTGAATCCAAAAAATACAATTTCCACTGCCTTATAAACTCTCTCTCTGTATATCCAAGGAGATTTTCCCATTGTGTCAAATCACAAGCCAAATGTAAACAATATACAGTATTGCCTTCTCTTTTGCCCTTCTTTCCATTCCATAGACTAACCTGGGTAATAGTTTGGTAGGATTGCAACATTAAAATCATTCTGACCCCTTTCCTTTCTCTCTACTTTCACATTCTAGTCACTTTCCAATTCTAAGTATTGTCTGCCCAAATGTTCTGGGTGTATATCCTCTCCACTGATTTTCATACTCTCTCCAAATTCTTATTGAAGAATTGTTCTGTGTTTCTCTTTGCACCTGATGTGCTCTGGGTCTCTTCATACCATTAATTTTATGCGATTTCCATTTTGTTAGATTATTGTTTTTTGAATTTTGTACCAATTATGTCATTTTCCATTTAAAAAATAAAAATTTCAGTGTCTTCTATTTCTTAAAAGCTTAGGCATAAGTCTCTAAGTCCAGCATTTAATGATTTCCATGATTCTCCCTTAAAATAGCTCATTTTTATGCCCATTGTTTCTTAGAGATTTCCTGTTTTATAACCAAGGTTGACTAAAAAACAGGTCACAAAATATTGTTTTCCAAAGTTCTTATCCCTACGTCATGGTTAAGGCTGTCATCTCCAACAGACATATTCTTCATTTCCTCTTTCCTGTCATATCAACCTGCTAAAGTCTTACCCATCCTTTTGAAAATGTCTAGTTTTTCTCAAGTCTTTAGTGATATGTACAGCTGGATAGACTTTCATCATCCTTTTAAATTCCATATCCCATTACTTGCATGTCTACAATGACTCTTATTCATTTGAACAAATATTTACTGACACTTTTTTGTTGTTTGTTGCTGTCAAGTCAATTTCTACTCATGGCCATTCCAGGTGTGTGGAGTAGAACTGCTCCATAGGGTTTTCAAGGCTGTGGCCTTTCAACAGCAAATGATCGGGCCTTACTTCCAAGGCACTTCTGAGTGGGTTTGAGCAGCTAACCTTTCGGTAATAGTCGAACACTTAAGCATTTGCCTCACCCAGGGACTCTTATCCCCTTCTTCTTCATATCAGTTCATACTTATTTCATATCAATTTCTGTGTTTCTTTTTTTTTATTACTTGTGTATTTTTATTGGCTTTTTCTTAGTAAGGCAATACTTCTTCGAAAGTATGTGCTTGGTTTTATTCATTTTTGGTGTCTAAATTATAGCCTTCATCCTAACGGATGCTTTACTATATTATTTCAAGTCTTGCTTCTTGAGGATGGTTTCTTACTTATTTTGGCATGCCACGTGATAGCAAGGTGTTATATTGACCAATGTGCATTGTCATCCTTTTCACCCTTATTACTCTAGTCTTCTATGTAAGGCATTACCATATTTAGAGTCCCATGCTCTGGATCAATCTGGAACCACACATTCTGCCACCAGAACTTGTTGTTCCCTTTCCTTGAAAACCCTGTTGTCTGCTGAAGAGCTGAGATATACTAATGGGTTAATAAGTTCCTTCTCCTAAAATAAAAACTATTGAGATTTCAGTGGAACTTTGAGTAGACATGGAGTGATGAGCTTCTAGAGAATTTTTGCCTGAGTGGCAGGCTGATAGGGGTGATACTTTTGGGTCAGTACAACTTTCAGTACCACATGAATCACACCGTATGAGTGGCTGACAAGTTTATCTATCTCTGGGAGAAAACATGGGCAATTCAATTAAACATGCACATATGCACACGCTCACAAATGTACAGTGAACCTCCAATCATTTTCATGCTAGTTTCCTAAGAACAATAGGAAGTATGAGTTACAGGATGCACCTCCTTTTGGTTCCAAAGGGAGTTGATCAGGGCTCAGCAATTGTACGAGTCTGGATTCATATAAGATACTGTTTGATTCCAGTTCACATTCTCAACTTTGTCTTGGTATGAATGGAAATGTTGGTAGAAAATATAAAGGGAAATTAGAAAAGAAAGCTCTAGTAACCAGTAACTGCAACTTTACCTTTCACTGGGCTCATAATAGAAATGGAATATTTTTTTATAATAGGTTGTTTTTAGGGCTGAGTTTTGAGAAAAAGTGGATGCTCAATATAGTGTGATGCAAGTTTGAGCTCTTTTCTGCCCTAAGGCCTGGCAGAATCCATGCCTCACACATTACCTAAACGTCATGGTTTGAATTATGTTCCCCCAAAAAATGTGTGAATCGATTTGGGGGGGCCATGATTCCCAGAATTGTGTGGTTGGCCTCCATTTGTGATTGTGATTTTATGTTAAAGAGGATTAGGGTGGGATTGTAACACCACCTTTATCCAGGTCACATCCCTGATCCAATGTAAAGGGAGTTTCCCTGGGGTGTGGCCTGCACCACCTTTTATCTCTCAAGAGATAAAAGGAAAGGGAAGCAAGCAGAGAGATGGAGACCTCATACCATCAAGAAAGCAGTGCAGGGAGCAGAATGCGTCCTTTGGACCGGGGTCCCTGCACTGGGAAGCTCCTAGTCCAGCGGAACACTGCTGAGAAGAAGGCCAACAGAGAGAGAAAGTCTTGCCCTGGAGCTGACACCCTGAGTTTGGACTTTTAGCCTACTTTACAGTAATGAAATTTCTCTTTATTAAAGCCATCCACCTATGGTATTTCTGTTGTAGCAGCACTGGATGACTAAGACACTAAATAAATATTCTAATAAAAATATTTTGATTAGTGCTTCTCATTTGATAGAAGTGAAATGGTGGTGATTGTGGGAGGGTCTTTTCTACTCCTCCAAACACCGATTTCATAGAAATAAACAAAACACTGCAATGTATTTCTCTCTCTCTCTGTCTCTCTCCCAATAAACATGGACACACACATACACTCACAATTTTGGCATTCCATATGAAAATAACACTGCAGTTGATTACTATGGTAGGGAGATTTTGACAGTCACTGCATTAGAATAGGTCATAACAAATCCAATAGATTAACTTAATTTTGCCATAGGCCATCAGAAAGATGCAAATCAAAGCCACAATGAGATACCATTTCATTCCCACTAGGATGGCTAAGGTAAAAAAACAGAAAATAACAAATGTTGGTGAAGATGTAGGGAAGTTGAAACCCTTGTCCATTGCTGGTGGGAATGCAAACTGGTACAGCAGCTATGGAAAACAGTGTGGCAGTTCCTCAAAAAACTAAAAATAGAACTCTATATGACCCAGCAATCCCACTGCTAAGAATATACACAAGGGACTTGAAAGTAGCAATGCAAACAGACATATGTACACCAATGTTCATTGCAGCATTATTCACTATAGCCAAAAGGTGGAAACAACTGGAATGCCCATCAGTGAATGAATGGATAAAGGCTTATTAATGGCTATTTACTTTTTTACTGTAAGAATGATTTTCTTTGTACGATTGACAAGTTTATACAATGAGGAAATTTTAACATTCTATGAAGAAATAAAATATATTTTATATAGCTCATTAGGTTCTATTCTAGAGAATATTTAAATATTAGGCATGGCTTTTCTTTGCAAGAATTGTAATATCAATTTGGCTAGATAAAATGAGCACAAATGAAAAGGAAAAGAAGGAAGAAAGGGAGGGAGAGAGGAAGGGGGGATAAAGAAAAGGAGGGAAACACGGGGGGAGAGAGAGAAAGAAAGCCTGAGAGATGGAAAAAAAGATAAAATCCCAAGAAATGCAATTTAAGTATTGTCTTAGTCATCTAGTACTACTATAACAGAAATACCACAAGTGGATGGCTTTAACGAAGAGAAATTTATTTCCTCACAGTCTAGTAGCTTAGAAGTCCAAATTCAGGGTGTCACCTCCTGGGGAAGGTTTTCTGTCTCTGTCGGCTCTGGAGGAAGGTCCTTCTCATCAATCGTCCCCTGGACTAGGAGTTTTCTGTGCAGGAACCCTGGGTCCAAAGGACACACTCTGCTCCTGGCACTGCTTTCTTGGTGGTATGAGGTCTCCAATTCTCTGCTTGCTTCCCTTTCCTTTTATCTCTGTAAGATAAAAGGTGGTGCAGACCACACCCTAGGGAAACTCCCTTTACTTTGAATCAGGGATGTGACCTTAGTAAGGATGTTATACAATCCCACCCTAATCCTCTGTAACATAAAATTACAATCACAAAATGTAAGACAACCACACAATACTGGGAATCATGGCCCAGCCAAATTGATACACACATTTTTGGGGAGACATAATTCAATCCATGACAAGTATTAAGCTTTACAGTATGGATATTACACTGTGCCAGTGGAGTTTGAAGTAATTAGGAAAAAAAAAAAATAAATAAACCTTCAAAAAATAAGTTGGTATGTTAGGCTGAATTTCTCTAGAGAAGCAAAACAAGTGAAGCGTGTGTGTGTATGTATATATATATATATATATATATAGAGAGAGAGAGAGAGAGAGAGAGAGGTTTGTATCAGTGAAATGGCTCATGCACTTATATAGGTTGGAGAGTCGCAAGTACGTGGATCAGGCAACTGGCCTCAGGCATCAGGCTGGAGGCTGCTCCTGATTCACATAGCTGCAGGGGCTGATAATCCCAAGATGCACAGGTAAGACAGCAGGCTGCTGGCTCAAGTCTCAAGAACTGGAAGTCAGATGATGACAAGCTGGATGCAGGATCCAGAATAAGGAAAACCCAGCTAGCTTTACCAGAAAGTCCATATGTACTGGATGCAGACCAAAACCCAAGGAAACTCTCTTTCAACTGATTGGCTGTTCATAGCAGCTGTCATCACGGAGGTGATTACGTTATATCAGATCTCAATATGGAAGTGATTACATCATTATATAACTGCCAAACTGCATTATAAATGCCGAACCACTGAGAATCATGGCCCTTCCAAGTTGACACACAACCTTAACCATCACAATCCATCCCTTGTCAACTTGAAACCTGTGCACATCACCTTAAACCATACTTAATCTCTAAATAAACACAGTTATAAAGTCATATGTGTGCCTAACATGATAAAACTAACACACAAACAACCCAAAATGCACTAGCCCTTTTTAAAGCTTATATTTTATAAGTGAAGAAAACAAAAATATTTGGTGCACACATAGAAGGAAGAAATAGTCATAACAATTACAGTCCTCATTTCTGCAATTGGCCACATGGTCATAGCTGGTATTTAGGACTACTTTCTTCTACCACCCATTCCGTATTCTCTTTAAGCTCAGCAAGCACCTCAGCTGGTCATGGTCTTTGCCAGGTGGGGTGACCCATTCATTCCTGAAGGGTCTGGGCCATTATCAGTCATGTCAGAATTGTGTTGCTGTTGTTTTCCATTGACTTTATTCACAGGTCATGGTAGTGCTAAGAGATGCCCTAACGGATCTCCTGCATTCCAGACACACTCTTCTTTACCTCCATTATGTAATATCAATTTGATTTCCTCTTGGTGATCAGGATCAATCACACCAGCCAATACAGTAACTGCTTTCTCTGCCTGTTGATGCAGAAACATGAGGAAAGTGGCCACAGCATTCTTAACTTCCAGTTCAATGGAATCAGCATTGTGTCTCCTGGTGGAAGCATTCCTCCCTCGGGAACTAAGACCTCTAGACACACAGAGCATAGCATCACAGGAACAGGAATCAAAAAATTTTCAAGTGAGTTGTTAGGGGTAAGAGTGAGTGGAACCACTCCTATTTTCATCCCTTTATTCCTGGACCCGTGAATCCTGGCTATGGGGGAAACAGCACCATATATTGGACACTGGTTTAGAGCATATACAGCTTCCTAGAGAACATTGCCTATACCCTTCAAGGTATTGCCACCTAGCTGGCACCATAATCGTGCCTTTAGAATGCCATTTCATACTTTTATCAAGCCAGCTGCTTCAGGATGATGGAGAACGTGGAAGGACCAGTGAATTCCATGAGCGTGGACCCATTGCCACATTTCATTTGCTGTGAAGTGAGTCCCATGAAGGATGATGCTGTGTGAGATACCATGATGGTGGATAAGACATTCTGTATGTCCATGGATAGTAGATTTTACAGAAGCACTGCATGCAGGAAAGGCAAATTCAGAGTAAGTGTCTATTACAGTAAGAACAAAATGTTGCCTTTTCCATGATGGAAGTGGTCCATTGTAATCAACCTGCCACCAGGTTGCTGGCTGATCACCTAGAGGAATGATGCCATATCGGGGACTCAGCGTTGGGCTCTGCTGCTGGCAGATGGAGCACTCAGCAGTGGCTATAGCCAAACTGGTCTTGGTGAGTGGAAATCCATGTTGCTGAGCCCATCCATAACCTACATCCATGCTACCGTGGCCACTTTGTTCGTGAGCCCACTGGGCAATGATGGGGGTGGCTGGGGAAAGAGGATGACTGGTTTCCACTTCATTGTTAAGATCCCACTTTGCCAAGGTCACCTTTTGATGAACATTCACATGAGACACAAATATCTTTGCTTCTTTGGCCCATTCAGAGAGATCTATCCACATCCCTCTCCCCCATATCTCCTTGTCTCCAACTTTCCAATCATGTAGCTTTCAAGTCCCTGACAACCCAGCTAAACCATTGGCTACAGCAAATGAATCAGTATAAAATTGCACATCTGTCCACTTTCGAAGTGTGCCTGTGTATTGCCCAGAACCATCTATAAACCAGGCATGAGTTTTCTCTTCCTTAGTCCACTGATTAGGAACTCTCCATAAGGAGTAGGTGCAGATTGGGAGATGGAAGGTAGTGTGACAGGAATGGAGA
Organism: Trichechus manatus latirostris; assembly: GCF_000243295.1. NCBI lineage: Eukaryota > Metazoa > Chordata > Mammalia > Sirenia > Trichechidae > Trichechus > Trichechus manatus. The sequence continues at coordinate 626,721 of NW_004444177.1, forward strand.
CCAGGGGATCCAATGTGGGGGTTCTGCCAGTTTCTGAGTATATCTATTCCAATTTTGCATTCCTGAGCTGGGGAAATCACTACAGGATGAGTTCAGGGACTCACTGGACCCATCGTAAGATGGTCATGAGCTAAGACTCCATTAATAAACTAACTTTCATATATCCTCATCCGTTTGTTGGGCCACAGTGACATTTTGGGTATCTTGGAACTGGTGTCAGTTCAGAGTCAGTGTTTAGGAATCTCCAAAAAGTCTGATTATTTCCTTTTCCCCAATGAAAAGTCACTGTCATAAAAGGTCACTTTGGGGAAAGGTGAGATAAAGATTAACACTATAAAATTTTGTAAGTGCAGTGGGGTTCATCCAAGGGGAGTGGGTATCCACTTCATTCAAGGGATTGTGGGTCTGTACTCTGGCTCAAGTCTGGGATTTGATTGAGGAACCATGACTCTCAATTCTGGCCATTCAAGTTAGACTGCCATTAACTTGACCTAGAATTCTTCCACTGGTGCAGAACAAGTAAATACTTAGTAGATTTCCCATCTATTTCACTTCTAGGGACACCATGACTGAGCAGCCAAGTCCATAAGTCCATACAAGTCAGACTATTCTGTTCACTGCTTTGATGCCGCTGTCCATTACAATAACCATATGCACCTTGTCTTTGTCAATTGAGTGCTCCCAATTGACCCATACCACCAGAGGGTCCGATCAGCCCCATTGTAGTTAGGTGTCTTAATTCAGTTAGGGCCGTTCCCATTGTCAAATCTGACTTACATATAACAGCAGTAGCAGGAGTCTTCAAGGATGCTGGGGCTCCATTCACAGGTTTGTTCCTCACTGTTGTGGTCAAAGGTGTGTCCTCTGTGCAGAGGGTCTGTGAGTCTAACCTGATAAATCCACTCTAACATGTAAATTTCCCTAAGCCTTTGAATACCTTCTTCTACAGTGTACCAAGGCAGATGTGGTACTTGAACTTGATTTCGTGTAGGCTACCACATAATCCATGCCTCAGCGAACCAACCAAATAAACTGTTAGAGCCTTTCTTAACTTCTTGAGCTGAAACATTGAATGAAGAATCTGTGCTTAATGGACTCATATCAATAAACTCAGACTAATCCAACTTTATGTTCCTAGCACCATATCCCACACACTTAATGGCCATTCCCACAAATATTCCCCAGGTTTCTGTTTGTACATATTAGAAAAATCAAGCAGTTCTTTTGAAGCGTAACATACCTCCTTCTGGGTCACATTTTGTACTTCACCTTTTGGGGCTCACTGTGAGTTAAATCTAGTTACAGGTCTAGATGCAAAAATGAGTGATAGGGATGTGTTTTGAGATCATTCATCAATGTCTTGTAAGGCATTTGCCTCAGGTGATAACCTAGGTAATGACTCATATTCCACTCTAGGCGATATCTCAGACAAATGCTCTTCAGACATAGCTGGGCTAATCTCATCCAGTAGGTTTTGTTGGCAGGAGGGATTCAAGGGAATTTAGGGGCTCAGTGTCCCCAGCTTCCTGATTATCTGCCCATATGTCCCCATCCCATGTTTCAGGGTCCTATTTCTTCCCAGTCAATGTCCTCACTTTAACATCAGACACCATTTGCATTTGGGAATTCAACTGGCTTTGTAATTTAGCCACTCTTAAAAGATAAAACTCTAGGCTTGGTTTTCAGCAATATCAGCTCTGTTACCGCAAGAAATAAGACTTTCTTTCAAGTGGCAACTTTGAGGTTATTTATTCAGTGCTTGAGCTGTGACTCTGAAGCCATAAGCTCATTTGTTTCTTTTACCACTTTGTCTAGTGAAAGTAGGACCAACCAACCAGCTACATTATACTTCTCATTCTGAAAAAAAAATTGTTAATAAGTATCAGACATGCAATCATCCAGAGCCTCACCTCTCACCAGTACTTGATTTATTGGTGGTGATATTTTGCATATTTCTGTTGCCACCACATGCCATAGATTAGCAGTGCCCTCTTTACCACTGGAAGCAGAGTCATTAACATCTTTTAGACTAACCAGACTTGAAAACCTATTTAGAAAACTCATCATTACAAATTTTGTTTCTCTAGAACCACTCTCAGTACCAAATGCCTTAGGCTGAGTTCTCTAGAGAAACAAAACCAGTGAAGCATATATGTGTGTATATGTATGTGTATATATATATATATA
>NW_004444177.1:629237-676421 GCF_000243295.1 Trichechus manatus latirostris
ATATATATATATATATGGAAAACCTGGTGGCTTAGTGGTTAAGAGTTATACAGCTGCTAACCAAAAGGTTGGCAGTTCAAGTACACCAGGCCCTCCTTGGAAACTCTATGGGGCAGTTCTATTCCATCCTACAGGGTTGCCATGAGTTGGAGAAAGAGAGAGATTTATATCAAAGATATGGCTCACACACTTGTAGAGGTTGGAGAGTCCCAAGTACATGGGTCAGGCATCAGGCTAGATAGAGGCTTCTCCTGAGTTAAATAACTGTAGGTTCTGATGAACCCAAGATAGTCAAGTAAGACAATAGGCTCCTGGCTCAAGTCTCATCTGACTGGAGGTTGGATGATGATGAGCTGGATGCAGGATCCAGAATGAATAAAACCCAGAGAGCTTTGCTAGAAATTCCATATATATTGGATGCAGGCCACACCCCCAAGGAAACTCCCTTTCAACTGGATTGGCTGCTCATAACAGATCTCATTATGGGGGTGATTACATTATATCAGATCTCATTATGGAGGCATTTACATCATTACATAACTCCTAAACTACATGATAACTGCCAAACCACTGAAAAACATGGCCCAGCCAATTTTACACACAACCTTAACCATCACAGTTGGGCTGAGGCTTGAAAATATACTATTTGGATGACTACACACCTAAGGGGGAGAGAAAGGTAAGTTATAGCTATAGCAAAGAAAAAAGTATGATACATTTGAGATACACTGAAAAATAATCTTTTTAGGGAATGGAGGGATAAATTTGAAAAGAAAAATTGTGTTGGGCCTTCCATGACAGTCAAAAGAATTTGCACTTGTTTAAAAGGAGTGACAATTTTAAGTTATATAAGGAAAATTATATAAAACTCACAAAAACATGCAAGCTAGATGTAAGAAGGAAAATCTAGTTTAACATTACCCTACTGGATATACCAGAACATGAGTGTTCAATCACACTATAATAACATGCTTTGTGAAAAATAAAATAGTTGGGAAAAGCTAGGTTGGACAAATTTGTGCAGATTTCTTTACTGCAGAACTTCCCAGAACCTTTAATTTTCAAACATGCATTTTTAAAATCTTTAATTAGGGGGAAAAATGTATGTACCATTTTTGTACTTATTTGATCATGGAACACAGGAACAAAGTTTGGAAAATACTATTCTATGTATTTCTTGAAACATTAGGATCACAAGACTCTTAAAGGTCGTTTGGTGTAACCACCTATCTGATCATTAACTCACCCCTGGAGTATTAAGGCCAGATGGTCCTGGGAACTCTACTGAGAATTTTTCAGAGGTAGAGCATGCATCCCCTCCAATGACAAGTACTTTGTTATCTCTCAGGACACCTTATTCTGTCTTTACATAGATAGCTCTAACATTAGGAGAAGATGCCCTCGTGACACAATGTTTGAGTGCTCAGCTGCTAACTGAAAGGTTGGGGTTCAAACCTAGCCAGCGGCTCTGCAGGAGAAAGGCCTGGTGATCTGCTCTCATAACGAGTATTGCCTAGAAAAACCTATATGGCAGTTCTACTCCGTCACGTATGGTCACTATGAGTTGAAAAATTGACTTGACTGCACCTAACAACAACAATATCAGGATGAGGGCATTGGTAGTTCAGTGGTAGAATTCTTCCCTTCCAAGCAGAAGACCTAGGTTCGATTCTTGCCAATGCACCTCATGAGCAGCCACCACCCATCTGTTAATGACAGCTTGTGTGTTGCTATGATGCTGAACAGGTTTCAGCAGATCTTCCAGACTAAGATGGACTAGAAAGAAAGGCCTGATGATCTACTTCCAAAAATCAGCCATTGAAAACCATATGGATCACAATAGTCTGACTGATGATGGGAATGGTGCAGGGCTGGGCAGCAAATCCTGTTGTACATGGATTCTCTCCGTGGTTGCTAACAACAACAATAACAACAATATTAGAAAGTTCTTTATGCTGTCTTCGTCTAATAACCAATCATACTTCTAAGCCTATTAATATCTTCTTTTTAAAAAAATTCTTTGGTGTCATAATACTAAAATTCACATAATTTAATATAGACTTTAGCTGGGTAGTTCCTAGCAGAATGGTCCTGAGTAATAAGGTTTGGACATATTAATGAATTGTAGTCTACTGGCCCAACTTGCACTGTGAACAGTAGGTTTATATGGGTCTTTGCTGTAAATATGAAGTTGGAACATCCCCTTTGTGATATTATCATTGCATATTTAGACATGGCCAGAAAGTATATTTCTAATGAGTGCTGAAAAATTGAGCAATTCTAATTCCCAGAATCAAGGGGTCATGAAAAGTACTCTGATTTAGCAATAATTTCATCCCCAAAATAGACTCTGTTACATGGCATTCAGCCATAGTGTGGACAAAATAGGGCATGACATAACTCCTCCCCTTGTTTTTGAGGTGGAGCAGTGGGATGCCAGGTGCTGCTTTCTGGAGGGCTCTGTCTTTGTATTTCACTTTTCTGCTCCTCCAGGAGTTCGGTAGATAACCTCATTTAACTTCTTTTTTGCTCATAAAAGATGGAGCTCTTATTCACTTTGTACACTTGAAGTTTCATTTCAGTTTAAGGATATTTCTTTGACACATGGAAAATTGAAGCGGGAAAAATTGTGGTGGAAGGAGGAATTATCAGAAAGACAAAAAGATGTAGCCACAGAAAAATAGACACACATTAATTTCTTAATCTAGGGTCCTTTTTGGCAACACTATTTGGAAGTAGCATTGCACAATATTTTTGTTAAAGGCCACATTACCATCTAAAACCTGGGCAAGCATTTTGTCATGTGGGGATCACAATTTGTAGATTTATTTTGTAACGAAGGGATTATGTACAGTCCATCTCAAGAATAACAAGATGAAGATAAAATAAAGGATAGCTGGCATTTACTTATCTTGAAGTGAGGTTAGAAATAGCCATCCAAATATTAACAGCAATTTTGTTCACATTATTTATGTAATTCATGTTATGCGATTATATACATATTACAGAGAACATCTAATATATCCCCAGAGAGAAAAAGATAAGTTCATCTATAGGGATGATGGAAATCCAGAAAACAAAGTAAATCCAAGCTATTTGTGTACATGTCTTAAACTCTAGAACAAATTCAATAGAAAAAATAATATAACATTGGGTCTTTTAAAAAAGCTATTAGCAGAGTGCCATACAAGAATGCACTATTGATTGATTTGTTTGCTTGGATCCAAGCTGTGTTCAGTTGTTATCAAACACTACTTTTTTTGTGTTTTGAAAAACAGAAACTTTTTACAGTCATGGAAACAGAAATAAGCCAAATCATTATTGTAATGATGGAAATAGTTGGAAATGCAGTGTACAATTTTGTATTAAATCAAAGTCAGAGTGTTTTTTGGCCTGGGTTGCTAATACTTTCTGCAACCGTAAAATTTGGCTGCAACACGGCAATACAATACTGGTGAGAAAACACTGGGATTTTTACCCCTTTTTTGAAAGGAGAACAGAAACAGCCAAAGGAATAGAACCGATGCATGTAAAGGAGTGAATGTTTACTCCCACAACAATTGGAGAATCGTAACTGTTTTTGGTTAGAACTGCAGCCCCTAGACAAGAAGTATGCCATTTGTGTGAATGTCCTCCGGCGCTGAAAGGCTTCACCTGGCAGAGTGTAGAGGGCGCAGGCAGAGGCGATGGCCGCCTGTGTTCCTTGGCAACGTTCGCTCTGGCTCTAGGTTGCAATACGGAGCTTATTCTTGCAACACTTTAGAGGAGACCAGGAGGCAACATAGCACATGTCAAAACAAAACACAACAAATGCTTCCTGTATCTTCTTGATGTGGCTCCTCAATTAACTATGAAAGCCCAGAATTCATAATCAGAACGATGGAGACAGGGACCTCCAGCTCTTGCAAGTACCTTCTCCCCGACAATTCTTCTTTTCTCCCTTCTGTGGCCTCTGTCTTGGCTGATACACTAACGGTTGATTTCCAGGAGAGACTGAAAAGAACTTGACTTTAAAATATTAGGTTTGTTTTTCCTTCTGCTCTCTTTGGATTGCTTTTCTAAGAAAAGCAAGAACAAAAAGTACATTATTGGTGCAAAGTCATTGTTTCCTTGAATGTAAAAGCCTTAAAAAGACAGATAGTCACAAACACACATGGTTACAGTCTGCACGTTTGGGGATGAGCAGCCAACTCAATTTAACAAAATATTTTCTTACATACATATATTTTTTCTCTTCACTGCAGCTCATCTTGCCAAAATGGCCCCTGGATTTACTTGTGCAAATAGGAGCTTTCTAAGTCTCTATTTCATGGGCAGCTTTCTTAACGTGTCTTACCTATTGACAATATTTTCACTTTACAATGCTGCCATCTTATAATAAATTATATTTAATATAGATTAACAATATGACAGAGTCAAGATTTATTTATTTTTCCTTTTTGGAGATGAATCATTTTGCATTTTATACTTTTCATTATGTTTTCAGAAATACCTTGAGGGTTTTTGTTGTTGTTTTCTTTTCAATAAATAAAGTATATTTTACAGCAAGTGTTACTTTTGTTTCACAGACAATTTCACAGAAATATTATTTGGTTCCTTTTTTTCCAGGAGTCAGATTAAAGGATATCTCCCTCAAAGCTTCAAACTGGTCATTAAGTTCTATGTAATAAATAACTTGTTCCCAGTGTTTTAATTTACATCTTGGGAAATCCAGCAGAAGCAGGGCTGTGATTTTTTCATTTGCATCAAGTGTACTTCCGAGGAAGTTAATGCATAATACCATATTGCGAAAATCTGTGGAAAATTTGAGCTATTTCTTATACATTCAATGTGCTCGTTAGGCCATTTTAGTTGAAAAAACATCAGCAGTATTCTGAATAAAAGTGTATATATCTAATTATATGCATAAGCAATAGGCCAAGATTGCAACATCTGGTACTTTTGTGCGATTCCTGGATACCTGACTTAGGTTTTCCAACCTGAGTATCATTTTGGACACTGGTATAGTGCTACTCTCAGGGCTAAGATGACAGATGCCTGAGAGGGGGTGTGGCACTCTCTGCTTTCTGCAGTCCTCAGGAATTTGGAAGACTTTGCTTTCCATTTCACATTCATTTTCCTCCTAAACTTTTCTGAGTTTTTTTTTTTTTTTTTTCTCCCTTTCCAAATTGAGTTGGTATTGAGGGAATGGTGTGTGGTGACCTTTTCGTTATGTTAATTCTTCCTTTTTCTGGAGTCACTTATGCCCCTTGTCAAAATTTCCTCCTGCCTCCTTTTATCCCTTTGCAGAATTATGTATTTATCAGGCTAGGAAAGAGTTTGAGGGTAACAGTTCTTGCCTTCCATGTGGGAGACCTGAGGTGATTCCCACTAATTCCCCGCCATCTGTCAGTGGAGGCTTGCATGTTGCTGTGGTGCTGAACAGGTTTCAGTGGTGCTTCCAGACTTAGATGGACTAGGAAGAAAGATCTGGTGATCTAAGTCTGAAAATCAGCCAGTGAAAACCCTATGAATCACAACAGTCCAAGCTGTAACTTGGTGCAGGACCAGGCAATGTTTCGTTCCATCAGGCGTGAGGTCACCATGAGTTACGGGCTGACTGGATGACACTAACAACAACAACCACCACCTTGGGGAAAAGCAACTAACTACTACCAGCTAGCAACTGCTGGCATCTTTACACATGTTCTCTCGGTGAACTACTTGCACTAGAATTCTCAGATAAAGAAAATCCGGAACTAGGAAGAAACATAACGGCAGTCCAACCAAATTCTGTCATTTTCTTCAAGAGACCTGAAGAGGTGGAATGATTTGCCCATGTTCTCGCATCATCTTTGCTGGGGTAAAACAAGAGGAGTGTAATGAAACTAAAAAATAAAATCGTCATTATAACCATAAAAACAACTGGCTGCTCTGAAAGGACAAAGGTTTCCCTGTAATTATAGACAAATTCCTTCAGCCACAATATAAACCAAATTCCATTTTTGCTCTCCCAGTAGAAAACTAACAGTTATTGACACATAAAAGCCCACTCATGGCATCTTCTTTACCTTTCTGCATCCCAGCTCATCATAATGGGTCTCTTTAAGCAGCACAAAAATATCCACATAGAATCCTATTACAGGGCTGCCTGCCCCCGACCTCAGCCAACCTGGTTGAGTATTAACAATCTCTGTACTGTGGGCTAGAGACACTTTTGGAATGATCCAGATTCCAATCTTTTTTCCTACTCAGTGGACAAAGCTACTCTGAGACAGTGTGGGAGGAGACTAGAATGTCAGACAATGTGAAAGCAATTCGGGTCTGGACTCCCTGGCCTCTAGACAGCGAGCCAGAGGGAGCTGTGTGAATCCGTGGGAAGTATTGAATTGCTTGCAAGAGAAGTATGTGAGAAACCAGTGGACAAGACTGGATGACAATCATCACAGGGACCCTGGCACTATTTTGAAACAGATGCTTCTAGACTCCTGATGCAGGGAGGAGGGGCAAGCTGTCTTCTCAAGTTTCTTCTGAGCCCTCCATTTTCAAAACAATGAAAACAAGAATGTGGGGAAAATAGTTTCTACCCACATGATACCATAGAGATACAGCAGCATACTGTTATTTCCTGGTGTTCTTTTCGGTTTACTAAATCATCTTCTACTGCAAATTATTTTGCAGTGACGTGGAGTAAATGATTCTGTGAACTATCACTCAGTTACTTTATATATCCTGCTCTGCTGGCTTCAACATCTATTTATTTGTTTTCTTTGGGCAATAGTAGACTTGGCTGCCTTTGGCTTGTTACAGCCTGATGACAGGTTTTAAATAATAATGTGCACACACACCCACACACACACATACGACCCAAGACAGATGTGATTCATTTATACAAGCCCAGAGGGAGAGGTACAGAATTCTATTTGAGGTAAAATTTAGCAGATTGCTAATTTAAATGTTAAGTGATAAACTGCACCAAGGTTTATCAATTGGGAGAGCTTCAGGGAGACTCTGTAAACAAGTTTGCTTGAAGAGGGTGGAGCAATCAAGTTGGAGAACTATAGTGGTTACATATTTGTATAACAAAGGAGTGGATCAGGTGTTTTGGGAGCAAACTGAGTATAGGACTATGTACTTGAGGACCTAGCCTACCGTAGAAGTTGTTTTCAGCTGCAAAAGATTGAACACTTGGCAACTACTCCTTGAGCCATGTGGATCAGCCAGAAGGAGGTTTTGGTGGGAGGCATACATATGGTAAGTGAATCTGACACTTAGAATGCTAAGATTTTACTTGAAATTCACATAATATTTAATATTTTTTTCATTTTTAAGATGGCTTTTCTGCTAAGTGGCTGGATCTTGGTCAAGTTTCTTAAAATAAAATTGGCTTACTTTTAAAAATTTTCCCCATGAAAATACTCTTCCAATCTTCCCAACCATAAAAAGCACCTATTCAGCCACTGAGAATATAATGAAGAAAGTAGACAGGATTTTAAATACTACCTTTTAAAACAATATGTTGCTATCTATAGCCTCTAATCTCTGAAACAACATAACATAAAGAACATAAGCTACCAACAATAGGACCAATTAAAAAGTCATATTGAAGAAGAACATCTAGGAGTTTCTGCCAATTAATTTGGAATGGATAATTCAATGTGAAGGAGCCCTGGTGGCTCAATGCTTAAGCTTAAGTTCTTGGGTGCTAACCAAAATGGCAGTGGTTTGAACCCACCAGCCACTCCAAAGGAAAAAAATGTGACAGTCAACTTCCATAAAGATTTACAGCCTTGGAAGCCCTATGGGGCAGTTCTACTCTGTCCAATAGGGACTCTATAAGTCCGAATCATTTTGACAACAAACAACAACAACGATACCACAACCTAATTTGGAATAGGATACAGCTATGGTACACACCTTTTCCGATTTTAAACCAGGCAGTATCCCCTTGTCTGCTAAAACTACTGCCTCTTGGTCAATGTACAGATTCCACATGAGCACAATTAAGTGTTCTGGAATTCCCATTCTTTGCAATGTTATCCACAATTTGTTATGATTCACACAGTTAAATGCCTTTGCATAGTCAATAAAACACAGGTAAACATTTTTCTGGCATTCTCTGCTTGAAGCCAGGATCCATCTGACATCAGCAATGATATCCTTCGTTCCACACCTTCTTCTGAATCCAGCTTGAATTTATGACAGTTCCCTGTGAATATACTGCTGCAACTGTTTTTGAATTATCTTCAGCAAAATTTTACTTGCATGTATATTAATAATATTATTCAATAATTTCCGCATTCCATTGGATCACCTTTCTTGGGAATGAGCACAAATATGAATCTCTTCCATTCAGCTGGCCAGGTAGCTGTCTTCCAAATTTCTTGGCATAGATGAGTGTCATGGATTGTATTGTGTCCCCCCAAAATATCTGTCAACTTGGCTGGGTCATGATTCTCAATATTGTATAATTGTGTATCATTTTGTAACCTGATGTGATTTTCTTAAGTGTTGTAAATTCAATCACTATGATCTAATAAGATGGATTAGCAGCAGTTATACTGATGAAGTATACAAGATTGGATAGTGTCTTAAGCCAATCTCTTTTGAGATATAAAAGAGAGAAGTGAGCAGAGACACACGGGAACCTCATACTGCCAAGAAAGCAGTGCTGGGAGCAGAGTGCGTTCTTTGGACCTGAGGTTCCTGCGCTGAGATGCTTCCAGCCCAAGAGAAGACTGATGCATCACAAGGACCTTCCTCCAGAGCCAACAGAGAGAGAAAGCCATCTCCTGAACCTGACGCCCTGAATTTGGACTTATTGCCTACTGGACTGTGAGAGAATAAACTTCTCTTTGTTAAATCCATCCATTTGTGGTATTTCTGTTAGAGCAGCACTAGATGACTAAGACAATGAGTAAGCGCCTCCAGTGCTGCATCCATTTCTTGAAGCATCTCAGTCACTATTCGGTCAATTCCTGAAGCCTTGTTTTTTTTTGCCAATGCCTTCAGTACCATTGGTTCTTGATCATATGCTACATCTTGAAATAGTTTAATGTCGACTAATTCTTTTTGGTACAGTGACTCTGTATATTCCTACCATCTTCTTTTGATGCTTCCTGCAGCCTTCAAATTTTTGCCCATAGAATCTTTCAATATTGAAACTCAAAGCTTGAATTTTTCTTCAGTTCTTTTAGCTTGAGAAATGCTAAGAGTATTCTTCCCTTTTGGTTTTTTAACTCCAAGTCTTTGCACACTTCATTATAATACTTTTCTTTGTCTTCTTGAGCCACCCTTTGAAATCTTCTGTTCAGTTCTTTTAATTCATCATTTCTTCCATTCACTTAAGCTTACTCCATGCTTTAGCTACTCTATGTTCAAGAGCAAGTTTCAGAGTCTCTTCTGTTTGACATCAATTTTGGTCTTTTCTTCCCTGTCTTTTTAATGACCTTTTGCTTTCTTCATGTATAATGTCCTTGACATCATCCCATAACTCTTCTGGTCTCCAGTCATTAGGGTTCAATGTCTCAAATCTATTCTTGAGATCATCGCTAAATTCAAGTGGGATTACTGAAGGCGGTACTTTGGTTGTCTTGGATTTATTTTAATTTTCTTTAGCTTCAACTTGAACTTGCATGGGAGCAGTTGATGATCTGTCCTACTGTCAGCCCCTGACCTTGTTCTGACTGCTGATGTGGAGTTTGTCCATATACTCTTTCCACAGATGTACTTATTCACACTTATTCAATCTTATTTAATCTCTGTGCTGTGCAAATAATCCAAGAAGTTGGACTACATGAAGAAGAAGATGGCATCAGGATTGGAGGATGACTCATTAACAATCTGCAAAATGCAATCAACAAAACCCTGCTTGCAGAAAATGAAGAGAACTTGAAGAACTTACTGATGAAGATCAAAGACTACACAGCCTTCAGTATGGATTAGATCTCAACGTAAAGAAAGCGAAAATCCTCACAACCTTCAGTATGGATTAGATCTCAACATAAAGAAAGCAAAAATCCTCACAACTGGACCAATGAGCAACATCATGATAAATAGAGGAAAGATTGAAGTTGTCAAGGATTTCATTTTGCTTGGATCCACAATCAACACCCGTGCAAGCAGTAGTCAAGAAATTGAATGATGTACTGCTTGGGGCAAATCTGCTGCAAAAGACCTCTTTAAAGTGTTTACAAGCAAAGATGTCACTTTGGTGTGCCTGACTCAAGTCATGGTATTTTCAATCGCCTTGTGTGCATGCAAAAGCTGGACAAATGAATAAGGAATATCAAAGAAGAATTGATGCATTTGGACTATGGTGTTGGAATATTGAATATACCATGGACTGCTAGAAGAAGTAACAAATTTGTTTTGGAAAAAGTACAGCCAGAATGTTCCTTAGAGGTGAGGATGGTGAGACTTCATCTTACTTACTTTGGACATATTGTCAGGAAGGACCAATCCCTGGAGAAGGACATCATACTTGATAAAGTACAGGGTCAGCAAAAAAGAGGTAGGCCGTCAAAGAGTTGGATTGACACAGTGGCTACAGCAATGGATTCAAACATAGCAATACTTGTGAGAATGGTGCAGGACTGAGCAACGTTCTTTTGTACATGGGGTCACTAAGAGTTGAAGCTGTCTAGATGGCACATAACAACAACAATATGAGTTGGAATTGACTCGATAGTGCTTAATGGAAACAACAACAGTTCAAGTGAGGAGATCATGCAATCCAGGAATAGCCAAATACTCACTAAGGATTACATAATTCCTGAACTGAGCATGAGTCAATGATAATAATGTAGTGATGGAATTTTAGACATAGGTAATTTAATTAGGAATTTATTACACAAACCATGCCAATGGAAACAGTTCCAAGCAAATTACTAGATGAACCATATAAAGGCAACTGAGCTAGTTCATGATAATTTCTTTATCTATAAAATTGGTTTAAAATATTTCACATTGGCAATATTATTTTAAGTATTGGCCGTTCCTTCTCTCTCTTGCTCATTCCTCATCTTCCTGACCACTTCTCACCACTTTTACTGTTGCTATCCTTGTCCAAAGCACCATCACTTCGAATGTGGACCCGCTTCAGCCACACCCCAACACCCAACCCTCCTACCTCCAGCTGTTTTGAGTCTATTCTCCCCAAAGCAACTTCACTAATGCTTTACAAAAAACAAGTCAGGATGTATCTTGCCTCTGACCTAAAGTTCCACCATGGCCTACAAGTCACAAATAATTGAACCCCTTCTGCATTTTTCACCCCACCTTTGACACTTTCCCCCTACCCTCCTCTCTAGCCTACTTGCTATTTCATAAACTGTCCAAACACATTTCTACCTCAGGGATTTGAACCTGTTTTTCTCTTGACTCTGAGAACTCTTACCACATATAATCAATCATATAGCTTGTTTCTTAATTTTATTTATGTGTCTGCGCAAATAAGATCAAAATAGCAAGATCTCTTCAAGATCACCTTATATGAAACTTGCATTTCCCTCTTCCAGGACAACCCCATGTGCAACAGAATAAAATATCTCCTGGTGCTGCACTGTCTTCACCATTTTTGGTATGCTTGAGTCCATTGTTGTGGCCACTGTGTATTTTAAGTGACTTCCAACCTAGGGGGCTCATCTTTCATCACTATATCAGATAATATTCTATTGTGATCCATAGGGTTTTCATGGGGTAATTTCTGAAAGTAGATCACCAGGCCTTTCTTCCTAGTCTCTCTTAGTCTGGAAGCGCCACTGAAACCTGTCCACTATGGGTGGCCTTGCTGGTATATCAAATACCAGTGGCATAGCTGCCATCTTCATATCATCACCACAGTAGGACAATGTGAGGTGGCTACTGCTTTTACTCTGTATCTCTTCAGAATATATCTTGCTATCTGACATATATTGTACTCAGTTTTCTGTTCTCTCTCTCTTCTGAGTGTAAGCTCTGCAGGAACAGGAATAGTGCTGTTTACTACATAATGGGTACTTAATAAATACTTAGTGAATAAATGGAGAAATATGCATATCTACTCCATTAACTTTGCTTATATTGTAATAGCCATTGTTATCAGATCCTTTCTTCTCAATTAACAAATATCCATAATATTTCCATCTCTTTTAGACCAATTCAAGATCCAACTGGTCCAGAAATCTCCTCCAACGATTCAAGGTATCTTTAATCTCAATTTCTTTTTTTTCTTTCTCTATACTTTTCTATAACTATGGATAACATTGCAAAGAATGGAAATTCCAGAACATTTAATTGTGTTCATGAGGAAACTGCACATAGATCAAGAGGCAGTTGTTTGAACAGAACAAGGGGATACTGCACGGTTTAAGGTCAGGAAAGTTGTGCTTTAGGGTTGTAACCTTTCACCACACTTATTCAATCTGTATGCTCAGCAAATAATCCAAGAAGCTGGACTATATGAAGAAGAATGGGGCATCAGGATTGGAGGAAGACTCATTAACAACCTGCATTATGCAAAGGACACAGCCTTGCTTGCAGAAAGTGAAGAGAACTTGAAGCACTTACTGATGAAGATCGAAGACTACATCCTTCATTATGGATTAGATCTCAACATAAAGAAAGTGAAAATCCTCACAACTGGACCAATAAGCAACATCATGATAAACGGAGAAAAGATTGAAGTTGTTAAGGATTTTGTTTTACTTGGATCCGTAAACAGCATCTGTGGAAGCAGCAGTGAAGAAATCAAATGACACACTGCATTGTGCAAATTCACTGCAAAAGATCTCTTTAAAGTGTTAAAAAGCAAAGTTGGCACCTTGAAGACTAAGGTACACCAGGCCATGGTGTTTCAAATGCCTCATATGCGTGTGAAAGCTGGGCAATGAATAAGAAGGAGAGAAGAAGAATTGATGCCTTTGAATTATGGTGTTGGTGAAGAATATTGAAGATACCATGGACTGCCAGAAGAAGGAACAAATCTGTCTTGGAAAAAGTACAGCCAGAATTTTCCTTAGAAGCAAGGATAGTGAGATTTCATCTCACATACTTTGGACATGTTTTCATGAGGGATCAGTCCCTGGAGAAGGAAATCATGCTTGGTAAAATAGAGGGTCAGCAAAGAAGAGGAAGACCCGCAACGAGAAGGATTGACACAGTGGCTTCAACAATGGGCTCAAGCATAGCAACGATCATGGGGATGGCACAGGTCTGGGCAGTGTTTATTTCTGTTGTACCTAGGGTTGCTATGACTCAGAATCTACTTGAGGACACCAGTAACAACAGTAATTTTCTATGTTCCTCTATACTTCAGGCTGTGTAGAACATTTTGATACTTAAACATATCCAATCTTTTGCAAGAAATGCCTTTATTTCCATCTCTGTTCACCTATCAAAATTTGTCAGAATTTTAATTTTACTTCTCTTATTGCACTTTCATTTTTGTGCACTAGTGATTTATGATCACATTTATATTTATCTCTGCAGTTAGTTTGTAATATCCTTGAGGGGAGATACCACAGTAGACACCATATATTTTCATTTCTGCAAGCAGAGACTCAGTGTCATGTTTTGATGCAATGTAATCCTGCATATGGGGCAGTGGTGGTTCAGGGGTAGACTACTCAACTTTCATGAGGAAGACCCAGGTTCTAGTCCTGGCCATTGCATCTCATGTGCAGTCACTACCCATCTGTCAGTGGAGGACTGAGTGTTGCTATGATGCTGAAGAGGTTTCAGTGGAGTTTACAGACTAAGATGGACTCGGAAGAAAGGCCTGGTGATCTACTTCCAAAAATAAGCCAATGAATACTCTATGGATCACAATGGTCCAATCCACAAGCAAACATAGGGAGGGTGCAAAACCAGCAGCATTTTGTTCTGTTGTGCATGGGATCACCATGAGTCAAGGCTGACATAACAGCAGCTAACAACAACAACAGTACATGTTGCAAACAGATGTGCTATTGGTTCATTAAATATTTTTATGTATTTTATTCATGTCTCTAACAAGATCATAAGGTCTTTGAGAGCAAAAGCTACGCATTTGATTTTGTCTGGTATTTGACAAATGGTAAAACCGAAAAAAAAAAAAAAAAAATACCATTGCTATCGCGTCGATTCCGACTCATAGCGACCCTATAGGACAGAGTAGAACTGCCCGATAGGGTTTCCAAGTAGTGCCTGGTGGATTCAAAGAGCTGCCCTTTCGGTTAACAGCCATAGCTCTTAATCACTACACCACCAGAGTTTCCTGACAAGTGGTAGATAGTTAAAATAAACACGGATGTGCTGAAAAAAGATGAGATAATGACAGTGGACAATAATCCATGTTGATCACATTTGCTAACATCTGCTATCACTACAACGAGAACACTGATTGGATATTACTTGTTAGACACTGCCTAAGGTAGTTTTCATGCATTATGTAGTTTAATTGTTTATCCTACACTATGACCTAAGCATAATTATTATCCCCATTTAGAGGAAAGAAAACTGAAGCACAATAAGGTAAATAATTTGTCCAAATTCACACTGCTCAGAACTGATAGACCTGGGATTTGATCCCAGATTGTCTGACTCTAAGATTGAGCCATTAACCATTAATACTGTAATTTATGACCAATATAACTTGTTAATCATTAATTTTTTTATTAAGTTAAAATTTACACACAGTAAAATTCACTCTCTTTAGGGTACGGTCTGTGAGTTTTGACAAATGAATACAGTCCTATCACCACCATCAAAATGATGATGTAGAACAGTCCTATCACCAAAAAATCCCCTATGCCCCTTTGAAATAAATTCTTCTTCCTACTCCCAGCCCTTGAAAACCATGGATCTATTTTCTATAATAGTTTTGTATATTAAAAAAAAATGGAACCATATCATATATGTCCTTTTGAGTCTGGCTTCTTTCACTTAGGATAACACTTTTGAGATTCATCCAAGTTGTGTCTTGTATCAGTGGTTGGTTTCTTTTTATTACTGAATAGTATTCCATTAAACAGATTTACCACTTGAAGGGGAAACGGGTTGGTTCCAGATTTTTGGTGATTATTAATAAAGCCACTATAAACATTTACATACAGGTTTTTGCGTGAATATAAGTTTTTGTTTCACTTGGAATAATACCTAGGGATGGGATTGCTGGGTCATATGTCAAGTATATGTTTAACTTTATGAGAAAATACCAAACTCTTTTCCATAGTGACTGTACCATTTTGCATTCCCACTGGAGTGTTGAAGTAGTGTTTTATTTCTTGAATAAATTTTACTTGGAATAATGTATTATCCCATTATATATTGATGGATTTGATTTGCTAGTATTTTGTTGAAGATTTTTGCTGGTTTATCAAGTCTCATTTTATATTTTCTCTACTTAGTCAGACAAGGAAGTAGCTTCCCAGCCTCCCTTACGGTTATTTTGGGACCATAAGATTAGTCTGGCCAATTGGCCAGAAGTGATGAATGCATTTTGAAGCTGAAGCATAGAAAAGCATGTATGAGTTCTCGTTCTCTCTCATCCCCTGCCAAGGTGATTGTGTTGAGATGGTGGAGCCTTGAGATGAAAGTAGCCTGGATCCCTGAGTCACTGCTCACACGGAAAGTTCCTAGAGAGCCCTGGACCTGCAGCACAGTTTGCATGATTAAGACATTGTGTTTATTAAGTAACTGAGATTTCAGGATTAATTTGTTAACGCAGTACACATTATCTTATCCCAACAAGTAAAAATGCATTCAATGCATTGCTATGAAAAAAGAAATAAAATAGCTTAAAGATGATTATTATTTTAGGCATAGTAACTCAGTTCAAGGCTATGAATCTGTAATCTAGAATTGTGTCCAAACCCAATTTCACATTTGAGTTAACTGTTTGAAGAAAAAAATATTGTAACGAATCACTGCCTTCCAAGACTTAGTAAGGAGTGAGAAGAGAATATTTAGCCAACATTTTAAACTGAATACTTTTCTCTGTAACAACAATTCCTTCTAGAGCATTTGGTACCTTTCTAAAAATCAAAACGAGACACAATTAATATTTCCAATATGAGAATATGTTAGAGAGATTCAGCCAGTTAATTCTGGCCCTTGTCAGATCTAACAATGACTAGTGAGCTCATCTCATTACTCAGGCAGATCTGATAAGTCAAATGAAAACTCTCTGAACAATTTATATATGAGTCAGCTACTGGCCACACTGAGAGCTAGAGCAATGGACAACTGCACTGTGATGGTGTTGTCTGTCTCCCCTGAGACAATCTTCACTCAAACCAGTCACATTTAGCCGCTTAATGCCACATAAAATGAGCAGATGGGGCAGCAAGCCAGACAAATGCCAACAGTTTATCTTATATTAAGAAAATGAAGGCTAATGATAATCAGCCATCTTTTCTATAGTTATAAACATTAAATAGGTTTCAGCTGAGCTTCCAGACTAAGACAGACTAGGAAGAAGGAACCAGTGGTCTACTTCTGAAAAGAATTAGCCAATGAAAACATTATGAATAGCAGTGGAACATTGTCTGATATAGTGCCGGAAGATGAGCACCTCAGGTTGGAAAGCACTCAAAATATGCCTAGGGAAGAGTTGCCTCCTCACAGCAGTTGTTGTTTTTGTTGTTAAGAGCCGTCGAGTTGGTTCTGACTCATAGCAACCCTACAGTTGACCCTATAGGTCAGAGTAGAACTGCCCCATAGGGTTTCCAAGGAGCAGCTGGTGGATTTGAACTGCTGCCCCTTTGGTTAGCAGCCAAGCTCTTAACTATTATGCCACCAGGGCTCAAAGTAAAGCCAACCTTAATGACAGGGATGGAGTCAAGCTTTCAGGACCTTCATTTGATGATGTGGCATGACTTAAAATAAGAAGAAACAGCTACAAACATCCATTAATAATCGGAACATGGAATTTACAATGTATGAATCTAGGAAAACTGGAAATTGTCAAAAATGAAATAGAACACATAAACATCAATATCCTAGCCATTAGTGAGCTGAAATGGACTGGTATTGACCATTTTGAATTGAACAATCATATGGTCTACTATGCGGGGAATGATAACTTGAAGAAGAATGGCGTTGCATTTATCATCAAAAAGAGCATTTCAAGATCTATCCTGAAGTACAACACCGTCAGTGATAGGATAATATCCATAGGACTACAAGGAAG
The DNA here is from genome assembly GCF_000243295.1 of Trichechus manatus latirostris. Taxonomy (NCBI): domain Eukaryota; kingdom Metazoa; phylum Chordata; class Mammalia; order Sirenia; family Trichechidae; genus Trichechus; species Trichechus manatus. Next base: position 646,369 of record NW_004444177.1, read on the forward strand.
ACCAGTTAATACAAGTGTTATTCAAATTTATGCACCAACCACTAAGGTCAAAGATGAAGAAGTTGAAGATCTTTCCAACTTCTGCAATCTGAAATTCATTGAACATGCCGATCAGGATGCATTGATAATTACTGCTGATTGGAATGCAAACGTTGGAAACAAAGAAGAAGAATTGGTAGTTGGAAAATATGGCCTTGGTGATAGAAACGATGCTGGAGATACCATGATAGAATTTTACAAGACCAACGACATCTTCATTGTAAATACCTTTTTTCACCAACATAAACAGAGACTATACATATGGACCTTGCCAGATGGAATACATAGGAATCAAATCAACTACATACATGGAAAAAGACCATGGAAAAGCTCAATATCATCAGTCAGAACAAGGCCAGGGGCTGACTGTGGAACAGACTATCAATTGCTCATACGCAAGTTCATGTTGAAAGTGAAGAAAATTAGAACAAGTCCCTGAGAGCCAAAGTACAGCCTTGAGTGTATCCCACCTGAATTTAGAGACCATTTCAAGGATAGATTTGACATGTTGAACACTAATGACCAAAGACCAGACAAGTTGTAGAATGACATCAAGTACATCATACATGAAAGAAGCATGAGTTCATTAAAAAGAGAAGAGAGAAAGAAAAGACTAAAATGGATATCAGAAGAGACTCTGAAACTTGCTCTTGAATGTCGAGTAGCTAAAACAAAAGGAAAAAAGATGACATAAAAGAGCTGAACAGAAGATTTCAAAGGGTGGCTCAAGAAGACAAAGTAAACCATTGTCATAGGGCAACATTTGTAGTAACTGTTAAATGAGAAACTATTTTGTTCTGTAAGCCTTCATCTTAAGTGAGAATAACAGCACAATTGGAAGAGCGTAGTCAATGTCACTGAACTGTGCATGTAGAAATTTTTGAAATAGTGTATCTTTTGCTATGTGTATTTTCACCAAAAAAAAAAAAGGTTGAAAAGTCAGGGGGTTGACATGTTGTGGGGTTGTTAACCAATGTCATAAAACAATATGTGTACTACTGTTTCATGAGAAACTATTTGTTCTGTAAGCCTTCACCTGAAGTACAATAAAAAAAAAAAAAGACAAAGTATTACAATGAAATGTGCAAAGACCTGGAGATAGAAAACCAAAAAGGAAGAACACGCTTGACATTTCTCAAGCTGAAAGAACTGAAGAAAAAATTCAAGCCTCGAGTTGCAATATTGGAATATACTATGGTTAAAATATTAAATGATGCAGAAAACATCAAAAGAAGATGGAAGGAATACACAGAATCACTATACTGAAAAGAATTGGTAGATGTTCAACCATTTCTGGAGATAGCATATGATCAGGAGCCAGTGGTACTGAAGGAAGAAGTCCAAGCTGCACTGAAGGTGTGTGCAGAAAACAAGGTTCCAGGAATTGATGGAATACCAATTGAGATGTTTCAACAAATGGATGTAACACTGGAAGTGCTCACTCGTCTATGCCAAGAAATTTGGAAGACAGCTACCTGGCCAACTGACTGGAAGAGACTGATATTTATGCCTATTCCCAAGAAAGGTGATCCAACTGAATGTGCAAATTATAGAACAATATCATACGCAAGCAAAATTTTGCTGAAGATCATCCAAAAGCAGCTGCAGCAGTCTATCAACAGGGAACTTTCAGAAATTCAAGCTGGGTTCAGAAGAGGCTGTGGAACCAAGGATATCATTGCTGAAGTCAGATGGATCCTAGCTGAAAGCAGAGAATACCAGAAAGATGTTTACCTGTGTTTTATTGACTATGCAAAGGTATTCCACTCTGTGGATCATAACAAATTACAGATAACATTTCAAAGAACGGGAATTCCAGAACACTTAATTGTGCTCATGAAGAACCTGTACATAGATCAAGAAGCAGTTGTTCAGACAGAACAAGGGGATACTGCATGGTTTAACGTCAGGAAAGTGCGAGTCAGGGTTGTATCTTTTCACCATACCTATTCAGTTCATATGCTGAGCAAATAATCCGAGAAGCTGGACTATATGAAGAAGAATGGGGCATCAGGATTGGAGGAAGACTCATTAACCACCTGCGTGATGCAGATGACACAATCTTGCTTGCTGAATGTGAAGAGGACTTGAAACAGTTACTAATGAAGATCAGAGACCACAGCCTTCAGTATGGATTATACCTCAACATAAAGAAAACAAAAATCCTCACTACTGGACCAATAAGCAACATTATGATAATCAGAGAAAAGATTGAAGTTGTCAAGGATTTCATTTTACTTGGGTCCACAATCAACACCCATGGAAGTAGCAGTAAAGAAATCAGAGGATGTATTGCATTTGGCAGATCTGCTGCAAAAGACTTCCTTAAAGTGTTAAAAAGCAAAGATTTCTCCTTGAAGACTAAGGTGCGCCTTACCCAAGCCATAATGTTTTCAGTTGTCTCATATGCATGCAAAAGCTGGATGATGAATAGGGGAGACCAAAGAAGAACTGACACCTTTGAATTATGGTGTTGGCAAAGAATATTGACTATACCATGAACTGCCAAAAGAATGAAAAAATCTGTCTTGGAAGAAGTACAACCAGATACTCCTTAGAAGTAAGGATGCTGAGACTATGTCCCATAGACTTTGGACATGTTATCAGGAAGGATCAGTCTTAGGATAAGGACATCATGCTTGGAAAGAAGAAGGTTAGGGAAAAAAAGGAAGACCCTCAAAGAGATGGATTGACACAGTGGCTGCAACAATGGGCTCATGCATAACAGAGATTGTGAGGATGGGGCAGGACTAAACAGTGTTTCATTCTGTTATACGTAGGGTCACTATGAGTAGGAATTGACTCGATGGCACCTAACAACAACAACAACGAGAGACATTGAATTAAGAAATAAAAGTGAAAGACAGGAAAATTGGAAAATTACTGCCCAACCACTTTGGAAAGCGATTTGGCGCTTCCTTAAAAAGCTAGAAATAGAAGTAAGATACGGTACGGCTATCCCGCTCCTTGGAATATATCCTAGAGAAAAAAGAGCCGTCACACGAATAGATATATGTACACCCATATTCATTGCAGCACTGTTCACAATAGCGAAAAGATGGAAACAATCTAGGTGCCCATCAATGGACGAATGGATAAACAAATTATGGTATAACCAGACAATGGAATACTACACAACGATAAAGAACAACGATGAAGCCGTGAAACATCTTATAACATGGAGGAAGCTGGACATCATTATGCTGAGTGAATTTAGTCAGTCACAGAAGGACAGATATTGTATAAGACCACTATTATAAGAACTCAAGAAAAGGTTTAAACACAGAAGAAAACGTTCTTTAATGGTTATGACGGCGGGGAGGGAGGAGGAGGGTTAATTACTAACTAGATAGTAGATAAGAATTATCTTAGGTGAAGGGAAGGACAGCACTCACTACAGGGGAAGTCAGCACAACTGGACTAAACCAAAGCTAGGAAGTTTCCTGAATACAAGCAAACACTTTGAGGGACAGAGTAGCAGGGGTAGAGGTCTGGGGACCATGCTTTCAGGGGACATCTAGGTCCACTGGCATAACAAAGCTTGTTAAGAAAATGTTCTGCATCTTACTTTGGTGAGTGGTGTCTGGGGGCTTAAAAGCTTGCAAGTGGCCATCTAAGATGCATCAATTGATCCCAACCACCTGGAGTAAAGGAGAATAAAGAACACCAAAGACACAAGGAAAGTATTAGCCCAAGAGACAGAAAGGGCCACATAAACCGGAGACTTCATCAGCCTGAGACCAGAAGAACTAGATGGTGCCCAGCTACCACCAATGACTGCCCTGACAGGGAACACAACGGAGAGTCCCTGACAGAGCAGAAGAAAAATGGGGTGCAGAACTCAAATTCTAGTAAGAAGACCAGACTTAATGGTCTGACTGAGACTTGAGGTACCCCAGAAATCATGGTCCCTGGACTTTCTATCAGCCCAGAACTAAAACAATTTCCGAGGCCGACTCTTCAGACAGGGATTGGACTGGACTGTGGGACATAAAATGATACTCGTGAGGAGTGTGCCTCTTAGCTCAAGTAGACACAAGAGACTAAATGGGCAGCTTCTGTCCGGAAGTGAGATGGGAAGGCAGAGAGGGTTTAGGAGCTGGTTGAATGGTCACAGGGAATCAGGGGTGGAAAGGAGGAGTGTGCTTTCACAGTGTGGGGAGAGCAATTAGAGTCACATAACAGTGTATGTATAAATTTTTGTATGGGAGAAAAGAAAATTACTGCCCAATTATAAATTGGGTAGTGAGATTTTTTTTTCAAATATATGATTAAAAATAGAATGCATGAAAGAAATCATAAAAAAGACTCAAAACTAGGATTCCACATAACGTAATCATTTTATACTGCCTTATGATATGCCATTATCAAAGTATTTTAGTACTCTCTAAAGAATAAATGCAGGTGTGATTATTCTAAAGTTTAATTTTTATTTTATTTTAATAACCAAATAAACAGTGATATGAAGGAAAGTGTTTGACAGTTTTTATTTTAAGTCATCTTTCAGTAGATGAAGCTTCTCCGTGTAATCAGACTGGCTTTTAGAATCTAAGTGGACCTTCAAATGGACTTGGCATTTGCCCATATAAGACTTATACCAACAGCAGTTTCAATTGGGCATGAAAAACATATACATTTGTGCAGGAATTGCCTATGAAATTCCTAAGGTAATCAGTGTCAAAAACACTGCTCTTAGATGCACACGCCATTGGGAATACATAAGCAGATGTTGAATTTGTGTTGCTTCAGAGTTGTAAATCTCAGTAGCAAGAGTCAAGCCTGGTCCCCAGAAAGGGCAGGCCTGTGATTACACACCTTAACTTTTCCAGATGTTTGCCCTTGCCTGCTATTATCACTTTCATCCTGTCAGGTTACATTTCTCTTCATCTTTTTTTCCTTTTTTCCTGAGTATCTTTTAATTAGGAAAACTGTCCCTTCAAAATTTGACATTCATAAATTTCTTTCAAAATGTTGTGTTTATGAAAAATACAAAAAGTAAATGTATATAAGTCTTCTTGGCTGGTGAGAATTTGATTGGAGAGGAGTATGACTAATCAATCTCTCCTCCCCTCCCACTCAGGAGTAAATTTCACAAAGTCCTATCCTGTGTATGTTTGAGATTGTTATGAATATCAAAAAGGAGGATGGAGTTGAGCCCATCGTAAAACACTTTTCTGAGGGTTCCTTTGACAGAAAGGAAGTTTACGGTGGTGGGATGCGAAAGATCAGGAAGCAGGCCTCTTCTGTTTGCCCTTGCGCTCTTCTCTGCTCTTCTTCCTTTCCCATCTAATCCCACTTTGGGTTCAATGAAGTTATCGGTCTCCTATGTATGATATTAAGTGTGATTGAAGGCAAGTTAATTCTCATATGGGATTCCGTAATCCCCAAAGAAGAATTTGTTAATCCAAATGAATGTTGACCTTTCTAGAAAAACTATCTTTTTAAGAAATGGACTTCCTGATGCTTGCACTCCCTACTCCACCCCACTCTCTACTGTTAGTAAGGAAGTCACATACTCAGTAGCAGGTATTTCTTAGCCAGCATTCCTGTTTAAAGGTAACTATAATCCACATGCAGATTGCCTTAAAGGATGTCTCCAGATCCCAAGTACCCACCAGAGTACTGGAATGAGAATTCCACTTAGTGGTGCCAACCAGTCCATGGGTCCTATATCCATGTATCCTGATCAAGTTGTACACACGAGACACGTACATGGTGTTGGCAAGAGTGAAAACCGTTTTAATTACACACAGACAACAGATAGTGTACAAAAGGAAGAGCTGCATCACGAGCAGTCCTCCCTGGCTCAACAGCTGTTCGGTGGGTGGAAAACTTCCACTGGTGACCCCTGTATGTGCAGCGTGGACGAAGTTCCGGGAGGATCTTCCCCACCCAGTGTTATATTCCAGGGGTTGTATATTTCACTGCACATAATGGCAGGCAAGTTTTCCCACCTATTCACTGGAGAAGGGTAGTCAGACATGGCGCTGCCAGCCCGGAATCGTTAACCCGGAAGTGTATCTCTTTAATCCTGCTGCTTATTTAGACAAACCATCAGGCTTCGGGGGCGGGGGTGTGTGTGCAACGGTTTGTTCCGAAGCCCAAAGATGCTAGCTTCGGGGAAGGAACAAGGAGTAATTATAGCCCTTTGGGCCTCCTCTCACTTCTTAAAATCAAGAAGCAGTCGTAATGGTTATTGAGTAATGCTGGTATCACCAAGGAGCCCTGGCGGGCGCAGTGATTAAGAGTTAGACTTCTCATCAGAAGGTCGGCAGTTCGAATTCACCAGCTGCTCCTTGGAAACCCTATGGGGCAGTGTTACTCTGTCCTCTAGTGTCACTATGACTCAGAATCGATTTGATGGCAACGGATTTTTTTTTTTTTTAACGGATATCACAGATACTACTGATACACCAGTGCTACTACTATTACCGCTACTACTATCACTTCTAATACTATCACCACTAGTATTACTTGTATAGCACTTTGTAATTTCTTTAACAAAGATATTTGGATACGTTACGTAAAATCAAGTTGCTCAAGTTGCATGGAAAAAGAAAAGAAAAACAGGAGGAAGGGTATGCTTAGCTAAGCATAAGAATACCTTTATTTTTCCGGGAGTGAAAGGAAAAATTATTCATCCTACAAGCACTTGGGTTGAATCCTAGCTCCACTGTTAATGGTTGGTCTTCAGCTACAGGGGATATGGTAAGATTCTGGTTATGCTGTGATCAAATAGCAAAATATTATGGATAACTTACACATATTTTACCCAAATCCTGCAATTACATACATTGACTTGCCTTGGTGGAGAAAATTCTAAGTGAAAGACAAGTCCAGAACCAATATAGCTGAACCAATGTTGTCTTAAACAGCAAGCTGCACCACCCATAGGCTACTTCTGATCTCTCAAAGGCCAAACTTTTCCAAACCATGACTTGTCCTCACTAACTTTTACCTGAAACCATTTATAGTCTTACATCATTCCTCAGTGTCAAATAGCTGTTACATTTGACCCTTTATTATACTGCTCTTTAAACAGTTTCTTGGTATCAATGATTCTCTAGTTTCCTCATTCCCTCCTACCTCTATGGCCAATCCTTTTCTCTCTATCTCAACTACATTCTCTGCATCCTGTTCCACCAACATTATGGTTTCAATCCCTTTCTGTCCTCCCTAGATATGCTTTCTTTTTGAAGATCATTCTGTTTCATGCCTTCAACTATCCTTTTCAGAATGATGGTGAAAATTTTATCTACGTTTTTGTTCTTGACTTGCTATCTCAACTTTCCTCCAATATTTCCAGCTCATACAACATTATTAAATATTTACTGAACACACGCTGTGATCGTGGAGACATAGAAAATATAAAGCATGGACCTTGGCTTCAAGGGGCTTACAGTTTCATGGAAATCTGAAATATAAATCCCAAAAGTTATGTAAAGAGCAGGTGCATGATATTTTTGCTTGAGTAAGCAACTTTCTCCTCAAAAGCAACTTGTCTCCAAAACAAACTTGCCACGTCCTACATCCACTAATATCTCCATTCCTAGGCATTCCCACTAATCTCTCTTGAGAATTTTCTTTGACCATTTTTTCCTCTCTGAGCTATCATAGGCAATTTTTTGTGATGTTCTGCTGATATTCCTTATGATGTAAGCATGGATTCAGCAGTTTCTTTATACGTTAACTGCTCTCCTCAGGACTCTAATCACATCACACTTGGATTCTTGACAGGGCTTTCTGACTCTCATTCTCACTCTCCTCTTCCAAACCCCCCCAGCCATCAGTGCCAAGTTAACCTTCTTAAAGGCGTCTTATACACCAGGAGTCAGTAACATGACCGCTCATCTTGTTAATTCACTTTTTCATACTAAAAGCTATTTATTCAGCATGACCTGACTTACTATTTTGATTTTATTAAAACTTACATTTTTCAAGATATCTATCAAGATTTAACTCCTCTATGAAGCTTTATCAGGTGAATAGCAGATCACAATGGGCTCTTATTCCAAAAATTTACTTATGTTTATCTATTTATTTTCTAGTTGTTTCATAGAAAACTGTTTTATTGCTCAACCTTCACTGTAAGCTCCTTGAAGCTACACTGTATCTTTTTATTGCCCATAACATAGCCATATTCATAATTTTCCGGATCTTTTACCCCTCCTTATTGAATATCTTTAATTTAAAATGGACAATAAATATAAAAATAAAAACATTTTATATCCACAGGATGCCTTAATTATAATGATCTGTAAAGAAGTTTTAAAAATAAAACCATATCTAAATATTCATTTCTTATAATTTACCAATTTACTGTAAGTGCTTACACATCTCACCCAATTGGCTGCTTGAGTCTTTGCTCTTGGTTGCTGTAAGGCTATCCTGTGAGCTGGGTCAGTGTGTGCAGAGGGAGCTGTCACTTCTCTGATAAAGACAATTCATAGAAATGTTCTACATTAAGGAAGCTCAGACTGGACTGACAGATTCATTTGTGAAAATAATCATTCATATTCACATTGTATTATGAAAACAGAAAACACACATCTGCTAAAATTGACATTCTCATCTCAGCTAACTCATGCAGACAGAGGGAGTGATAAACTACACTCGGCCAACAGGTTTATGTACTAATTTGTGGCCTGGGTTGACATCACATGCTCTTTCTACTGTTGCAATTTCTGGCTCATGCATCTCACAGAGAATGCCAGCTGTAGGTCAATGGATGTTTCTGAGAAAAAGAACACAATGTCAGAGAAAACCTTGCCACGTCTCAAAATGAGCATAAAACACATTCAAATTTGATAAATAGGTTATGGTGGGTCAAACTAATCTTTGGCTTATGAATTTCTTTATTTTTGCCAAATGAGTCAGTCAAGATAGGAGTTTTAATTTTATTTTTTCAGCAGATGTATGTCATTGCAACACAGAAGAACAATTGTTGTACTAACATGCACCATCATAAATAGCATTGCTTATGAACTAATTCATAAACTTGCTTTTATAATCTAAATATAGAATGTATCCTTATTATATTTTGCTTTTGGAATCTATGTCATATTCTTTAATGTAAAAACAAACTGTGAAAATATTCAGTTTAGAAAATAAGGACCTTACAATTGAGCCTGAAAGATTGCTGGTTGAGGTATGTAGTTCCTCTTCCAAATTGAGGCAATTTACAAATTGGTATCAAAGCAGACCATTTTTTTATTATTATGTAGTAAATCATTTACTCTGAATGCTACATAGGAGATTACAGAGAAGTGATATATTTGGCAAAAATGCAGCCACATGCACAGTTGATTAGGAACTTCAAACACGGCAGGCAGAAACAAAACCTGCAAAATTGAAAAGAAATATTGGAAGATAAGAACTGTGGCAGCTAGGTGTCTTGGCTAAGTGACTATCACAGTCCATATTGGCCCTCATCAATTGACAAAACTGTAAAGACTTCAAGGGAGACACTACCGTACAGTGGGCTCTGGAACCAGACTACCTGGTACATATCTCAGCTCTTCTACTTTCTACCTATATAGCTGTGGGCAATCTATTCAATCTCTTTATGCAACAGTTTTCTCATCTGTAAAATGGGGATAATAACCATATCATATATGGGGTTGTTATGAGAATCGAATAAGTAAACTCACACAAAAAAAGAACTCTTCTTTAAAAAGTACTGGGAATAAAGCGAACACTCAAAATTTTTGCTATTATGCATATTACTGTTTGTAGATCACAGAGTACAATATTCCAGGAACTCATTTGCTTGCAGTGTGATCATTCGATTTTGCCCTCTATGAACTGATGCATCTTAGGGAGAACACTATCGGTAGATTTGGGTATAGAACATTTATTTTCTCATAACCAAATTCCTTAAAAGTAATGCTGGGGTAAAAAAGATGCAATCTAAACAGGAAGTTCACATCAATTAAGATAGATTGTGTCATAATCCTCAGTTTTGCTCTGGCTCATCCGGGGGAGTTTGTAAAGGCACTGAATCTCCTGCTCAGCAGAGACAGAAATGTTAATAACAGAAATTATGTATCATATCAAATATTATAACTATATCATAATCATCACTGCCAGCCTGTCAGTTTGTTGTATTGTGGTGCCTTCTGTGTTGCTATGTTGCTGGAAACTATGCCATGGGTATTTCAAATACCAGTAGGGTCACCCCTGGTGGACAGGTTTCAGTGGACCTTCTAGACTAAGACAGACTAGGAAGAAACACCTGGTGATCTACATCCATAACTTGGTCACTGGGTCAAAACAGGATATTGTCCCATATGGTGCTGGAAGATAAGCCCCCAGGTTGGAAGTCACTCCAAATACACAGCGGCTGCACGGATGGACTCGGGCATACCAAAGATTGTGAAGATGGTGCAGGACTGGGCAGCCTTTCGTTCTGTTGTACATGGGGTCACCATGATGGTGACTAACATCAATCATATATCATAACGATAATAGGCATCATATATCAACAAATTATAGATTTATGTGAGCCATTGGGAAAAACCTCGGATACCTATTACATTTGCCTAAAATTAAATAAGTATTTAGTATTTGTTTCATTACTCCACTGAAAATAAGAAGATCCTCAGGAGTCAATTTTTTTATCAGACTGTTTATCAGATGCCTTCTTACTGATAGTACAGCGTCATTGCTTAGTTATTGCTCTCCCCGTTTACAATGAGTGCGGATCTCCATTCAATTGCTAAGTCAAGTCTGAAGAGCAAGACTTCCTCCGCGAAAACGTGTGTGGAGAGTAAAGTTTGCAGTAGGCATCTTGCCCCCACATACTTCAGTTGTATGTACACATGTTTGTATGTTGACATAGTGCTCTCTCTCAAAACTCTCTTTATCAAGGCTTCACTAGGCTCTGCTTATAGGAAAGGTTTTATATGCTTCATTTATTAAATGGTGTCTAATTCTAGGAGCATTAGGATTGCAGAGTTGTTTATTACTTGGAGCTTTCTGGGCTGCAAAAACTCACTGCATGCTGACAGCTAATGATTTGTGAAACCAAGATACCTGTCAGGAGTTAGATGGCCAAACAATCTTAAAATTATCAGCACCTATGTTACTAAAGGAGCCCTGGTGGCACAGTGGTTAAGAGCTCAGCTGCTAACCAAAAGGTTGGCAGTTCAAATCCACCAGTTGCTCCTTATAAACCTGATGAGCCAGTTCTGCTCTGTCCTATAGGGTCCCTATGGATGGGGTCGCTATGAGTTGGAATCGACTCAACAGCAATGGGATGTTACTAAAATATGTCTTTGGAAGGAGGACAGCACAGAGTTGTTCAAGCCATTGTGTATATACAAACGGTTGGCAGGAAGATGAAAGTGCAAATTGGAAATCCCTGAAAGCTTTGATAAGTTATAGCCGGAAGACTTGGCAATACTTTACATTTTTAGGAATTAGGTTTGGGCTTCTTTGTTCGAACAGTAGTCTCTGAATTGCTCTTGTATCTTCTTAAGAAGAGGGTTCCCTGTTATCTCAGTGGAATTTTTAACAACCAGAGTTTTGAAAAAATTAATGTCTGAACAGCCCTTATGAGATCCATGTAATTGGTCTTTTCTTTTCTCTTTCAGCTGTGTTCTTTAAGAAAGCTGTCTTGAAATGAATGCGAAATGCGTCAAAGACAACAAGCTGAAATCTAGGCATACTTTCACACGGTGAGTGACGTTTAAGGAGGTAATCATCAATCCATCATGCTGTTGTTGTGTGCCATTGAGGTGATCATGATGTATAGTGACCCTGTATGACAGACTAGAACTACCCCATAGGTTTTCCTAGGCTGTAACCTTTACAGGAGCAGATTGCCACGTCTTTTCTCCTTCAAAGCCACTGGTGGGTTCAAACCCACGATCTTTTGGTTAGCAGACGAGTGCTTATCCATTGTGCCACCAGGGCTTTTTCAATCCATCATAGTAACATAAAAACCAAAACCAAACCATTTACCATTGAGTCAAACCCCATATGCATCAAAGTGTAACTGTGCTCTATAGGGTTTTCAGTAATTGATTTTTTGGAAGTAGATCTCCAGGCCTTTCTTTGAAGCACTGCTAGGTAGACTTGAAATGCAAACCCTTCAGTTTGCAGGTGAAAGTGTTACCTGCACCACCCAGATGACACCGTAAGGGACAATCAACATACGTTTAAATGATGCATAGGGTTGTATGTGGGCAAGGTGTATAATGCAACTCAATTAATGAATATAAAATTCTGACAATTCTAAAAAAATAGCTGAAGTATAAAATTACTTTGGGATGAAAAATGAAGCTATTTGGACTAGTGTAAAACGGAAAACCAGCCAAAGATAAATACCTTTCTTTGAACCAGTCCCAGGTGGTTTTAGTATAATCCTGCCTGGCAGAAGGGACAGTGCCAATGATTTCCAAGGTCTGTTTGGACCATCCAGTATGATCCCAGTAGTTTTCTTCTTTCAGAGGGCATAATGTGTGTTTTGATGCCATGGCTGTAAGATGCACCCTCCCTCTACGCTCTTACTCCTTTTCTTTCTTTGGACATGGCTCAGACAAGTGACAATGCACCTCTGGATCTGGCATGTTGCTTGCTTTTCCTTCTTGTTAGAAAGGATGTGTGGAAAAATACTGACTTGTTAAGTCCAGAGCAAAGGGACATAATTTTTTTTGAATTAGATAGCATTATGTTTCTACAATAGTATTATTCCAGAGGTCAGCACCATTCAACAGTGATATATATTTTAAAAATCTATGGATGCATTCATACAATTTTTCCTGATTTCCATTTTCATCTGAAAAACTGATTGAATATTGCCATTTAGGTAAAATTGATGTATTATGCAGAGATGGCTTACTGGCAGTTGGAAAATCTCACTACATTATTAAGAAACTTATGAATGATTTTTTCCTAATTAATGTTTTAAAATTTTGCTTAATTTATTTATGTAGCAGAATTTAGATAAGTAGAAATAACTTTTCTTTTGTTCTTTTAAAAGATGTTTTTGGATCTTCCACATGTCAATCACATGGCTTAAAACAAAAAACTTAGTGCAGTTATTAAAATGTAGAAACATGGGCAGAATAGGTACCTTCATGGTCCACATCTGCAAAATGTGTACAACATCACTCTTGCCGACTTGTAGGATTATTTAATTACTAAATTAAACATTGGATCTGAAAATTCCTTTGAGAAGTGTTAAGACCATTCAGGTACAAGATAACATGTATGTTAAATAATTATTAAAGAGTTGCTTTTTTATAAACTCTCTCTCCTGAAAAAAAGCATGAGAAGTGAAAAGAACATGTTCATTTAGAATTCAACTCCATTATTCAATTGCCCATAAGATGATTTTCATGTCATGTTTCTGATCGTTGTTTCCCCATATGTAAAATTTGTAATAACATTTGCTTTTTAATGCTTTTGGAGCATTATAATATAAGTAACAATAGCCTAAAACTTGCGGCCTGAGTCAGACCCTCCAGAAATTTGCTTTTATCTCTTAGGATAAGATTCAATCCAACAATCATGTCTTCAGGGACTTGTGGCTGAATTAGTTCTAATGTTTTAAGAAACCTACGTTTCAAACCTCACAGTTAACAGCAGTGAGATGCTCACTGGGTAGAGATTCCATCCAGTGCTGTGTTCTCTACTGTTTGTATTCTGTGCGTGATGATGGAGGTGACAATGCCTGCTTTAAGCTTTCTGAAAATGGAGTCCTAAAAACATTCGCAATCTTCTTTAGGTTATCCACAAAGCCTGTGATTATTATAGGTTTAAGGGCATATGCATTCCTCTGTTTTGCAAAAGTCTTGCTATTGATTTTCATTAACAAAGGTAATTCAGAAGATAGGATAGTAACTCCAATTTACAGAAACTGTAAATGTTAGAATATAGTGCATTACGATAATTTGACACTGACAACTTCCCCTAGGATGGAAATCTCCTTTCAAATGATTCCACTTCCTTTGTCTCTATTGGATTACCATACAGATATTTTGAAAATAAAAATCTTGCTTTGTGATAGTTGGGCAGATTAACAGGTCTGTATGAAAAGTCACTGAAAATATTTAAGTGTGACTGCCCCTAAGAAATATATATATGGAGCCCTGGAGCCCTGGTGGCACAGTGCTTAATAGCTCAGCTGCTAACCGAAAGGTGAAAAATCAAATCCACCAGCTGCTCCTTGGAAACCCCATGGGGCACTTCTACTCTGTCCTATAGGGTCACTAGGAGTCAGAATCCACTCCACTGCAAGGGTTTATATATATATATATATATATACACATACATATATATACATATATATATATATACATATATATATGTAACAAAACCAATACTTGTCAATTATCTTCCTTTTTTTTTTCTTTTCTATATATATAAAGTTTATGAAAGAGAGGTTACTGTATTTAGGATCTTGCCATTTCAGAGACACATGATGGTGGTTTCTGAAATAGTAACGTTCATTGGAGAAACAAGCTGAGAATTTGTCTTCTCTTCTTTCTTCCCCAGGCCCTAGCAAAGTGCTTGGTACATAACGGATACTCGATCAATAGTTACTGATCCAGTGAGTGAATGTGTAAAATGGCCAAAATATGATGTATCTTTATGAAACAAAAATGACCTCCTATTATAAAATGCATGCACAAAATATAATACTATATTGTAAAATGGACACTAAAAATTAATTACAAATATAACTAGTTACACATTTTCCTTCTGCTTTGAATTTATAAGGCCTCTGGGGATGACCTGAGTTAAAGTTTTTCTAAGGAAAATTAAGCTAATGTACATTTCTTCTTGATGAAATCATTCCCTTCACTATTAAATAAAGATGGTACAATGAAGCAGGACCCAGAATCTGCCTTCCACTACACCTGGTGAAATAAACACCATTACCACCACAAAACAAAACCCACATGAAACAAATTAACCAATAAATGTAAAGACTGAGTAGGTAGCTTGGGGAAAATCAAGTCTAAATCCTTCAGCATAAAAACTCCTACATGTCGCATGGGAATATCAGCATTATCAGGAAGGGCTGCTAGCACTTGCCACATTCTAGGTGTATCAGACAGATTCAGTGCCAGAAATGGGCTTAGGTGTTTTAAGCAAAGGGACTTAATGCAGGGAATACAATGTTTTTGCAGCCACTGAGACAGTAAGAGTCGGAGCTATCAATGGATCTGTTTTGTTTAGAAATCACTGCCATAGCTGCAACTTAAGGATCGGAAGCCACAACTCCTGGTATCTCCACTGCTACCATGGCCACAACCTCGAAGCTAGTGACTTTATGGTGACAGCTAATGGTGTATGAAGCATGAAACCAACATACCAGAAAGTGGATCACTAAGGCTGGCTTTACAACTGTCCTCAATGTTCATGTCCCTGCCAGCAGAAATAACAGCAAGAAAATGGCCTTCTACTCAAAGGCTGGGTGGAGTGGCACTTGGTATAGAGGATTCAAAGGGATCTCAAAATAGAAATCAGAGTCAGATTTCCTAGCTAGGCCTGCATTCAACCCCAGTCAAGCTCTTCCTTTTGCACCCTCTCACATCCTTAATCTATAAAAAATAGTCCAATCCCACATACTAAGGGCAAAAAATTAATGTACAGAAAGCTATATTAAGTCCTCAAAGTGAATTGTCAAGGGAGTAGGCACACTGGTCCCAAAAGGTTCCAAAGGTTTTGGAGTATTTACCCACACTATATTATAGTAAATAGTCTGAACAGATAAACCATGTCAACCATAAACAAAGTGAAAAGAATGGCATGATCATCATGCAAACAGTACTATAGCCTACAGTCCTCCCCACTCCCCAAACAAAAAAGGAACATAAGCATATTAAAAAAATAAATGAAAAGCGCAGCCTGGAAGATAAAATCATTTCCCAGGTATAGATTCTCTGTGAATGTTCCACATTCTACAGTAACTTATTAAGGGTATTTCAACAACTAGCGAATAAGCCAACAAAGAGAGACTTCAGAGTTAAGGAAATAAATTGAGGGTCAAAATGATGCCATTGAAATAAATGGATTAAAACATAAGGAAACAGAATATACTTTGTGCAAAGTGTATATTCTGGCATGGAGGAAAGGCTTGAATGAGCAATGATGAATTCAGAGGAGGAAAAAGGTGAAAGGAAATAGGGAGAAGATGAAAAATACAGAGGCCATTTGATGAAAATTCAATATAAGGAAAGTCGTTGCCCTTGAAATTTTTTGTTGTTGTTAACTGCCATCGAGTTGGCCCCCGACTCATGGTGACCCGACTCATGGTGACCCCATGAGTTACAGAGTAGTGCTACTCGTTAGGGTTTTGTTGGCTGTAATCTTTATGGAAGCAGTTCATCAGGCCTTTCTTCCGTGGTACCGCTGGGTGAGTTCAAACCAATAACCTTTAAATTAGCAACCGATCACAAACCACTTGAGCCACCTAGGTTCCTGTCCTTGAAATAGAGAACCCAATATATGGAAGAGAATATGTACCAGAAGATGCAATACAGAAAATATTTTCTTATATATAATTGTAATAAACTTGTAGATAGAAATAACACGTACAGGGTTGAGGGGAATGATAGGAAATTAACACAAATAGTACAGTGAAGCAACATTTATAAATCTTGGTAAGAATAAAGTTAGATCCAAGAATATAATTGCCTACTAGATTGTCATTCAAAAATCAAGAAAATAAGCAGGTAATACTAAACATGAAAGAAACGAAGAAATGTATCATCCCATCGCTGCAAGAGACAAATCAAAATTTATAATTCATAACAGGGAAGCTGCGCTTGAAGGACTGGTAGTAAACATTTAATATATTAAAATGTACAATTGAGACTAAATAACTGGGGATATTACGTTGGCCAAATACAATGTAAATCTTACAATACATGACCAAATTTACTTAATGTAAGCAAATCAAATTGAATGACAGGTTGAGAAGATGAAGTACGAAACCAACCAGCACTGTTTTTTCCTTCCCTAGCAGCACATGAATTGATAATATTTAAAGTTAAAACAAACATGACTCCAATATCATGTTTTTCATAAATATGTTAACATTAGAAGACTTTCTTAGACAATTATATGTCTTCAGACTGAAAAAAATGTGTCTTTCACCAATCTTCTTCATTTTCTTTAAATTTCATTAAAATTAAAAAATAATAATGTAATTGCTTAAAAATCATTCCATTGCTTTTGGAGTATATGGATGATTTCTTATTTATAAAAGTAAAGACTGAACCAACATTTCTTCCTTTTTCCCTTTCCTACCTTATTTTATTTAAAGCCATGGCTGGAACTGCCTAGCAACAAAAGAAGTTAAGATGAGAGAAAAATTCATCTTGACACTTTGTTAAGCATTATCAGAGCACTTCACATTTTCCTGGAAAAGCCACTTTAAAAAAAGTTCCAGTTTACTACTGTGCAGCAAGTAAAGACAAATCATATCTATTAACTTCCTGAATAGGTATTGATCGAAGCGATAGAGTAAAAGAACAGGCTTGAGAAGAATTGGGGCCTAGGCCTACTTAGGCATGATTTCAATAAATGTACATATACTAATGTTGTGTAGCTGTCAAGCTACATACAGGGCCAAGTTATACTTTTGCATTATTTGATACTGGTAAAATAATATGCAACAGGTAAGTTTCCTAAGGGTGTAATTCCATGTGAGCAGAGACAGGTCTGTTTTGTTCATCATTTTCTAGCGTGTTGTATACTCAGTAAATGTTTATTGAATGAATAATGATTCCACACCATATGATAAATTTATAGGGGGCTCTCAAAATCAGAGATATAGTTTAGAGACCCCTATGAAGCATGCTGACAATAGCAAACTGACTCTTTTGGGTCAGAGATGGTATACTTGAGAGGAGCTGGGCTTTCCAACCAGAAAAACCAAACTGAATATCAATATGACTAGAGTTTTAGCAGCTAGGGATATTTAGTTTTTGTTTGTTTTATACAGATTTTTATGTCTTTTAAGTAATGTCATTTTTTAATAGTGAGAATACTCTTGTGGTATTAGTGCTTATAAGTTAGTAAATTCTTGTCCCACATAACAAACTTCCTAGGAAGAGGAAGTGGAAGAAAATAAACGAACTACAGCACTTTTCCATGGAATAAATTAAAGAAAATGGAAATATATTCATAGATACTTTGGCATACATGTTATACCTCCGTTGTTTCCTTTCGTCTTCTCCTTGTAAATCACAATTTCCTTTTGTTTTTGTTAGTGGGATTAAATACAGGAATTTATATGATACATGTAGTATTTTGAATGCCACAATAGTAATGGAAACATGTTTGCTGTGTTGAAGGCAAAGGATAGCTTGGTGATGCCATGTTGCAGATTCCTTCAGGAAGCGTGGCTAGCAGAGAAGGCAGGGAGCAGGGCAATGAGCAAAGCAACTTGTTGTTGTTAGAAGTGCATTTTGCTATGTTTAGCAGAATAGCTGAAGAATAAGTTAGTTTCCAGACATGATGTGGGTCAAAGGGAAATGGGAAGAAAACCTAAATGACTGTGGAACAAAGAAACAGAAATTTTCAATGGATTTTTTAAAAATATAAAACTAAAAATAAAACGTTGTTGCTGTAGAGTTGATTCTGACTCATGACGACCCCACGTGTTACAGAGTAGAACTGCTCCATAGGGTTTTCTTGATTGTATTCTTTGTAGTAGCAGATCACCCAGCATTTCTTCTGGGGCAACACTAGATGTCTTCCACCTGCAGCAGAGCATAAACTATTTGTGTCACGAGGGCTGCACCTTTAAAAACTATAAGGAGGTCCATTGAAAAAGTGGCCAAACTCAGATATTTCTAGAGGTTTAGAAACAGGGCTCCAGAACTTGAGAGGGGTGTATTAATAAAACCTCAAGGGCTGTGGAGGGACGGGCAATTTAGTGAAACAGAAACTGAGAGTAAGAACAAAGCTAGAAACACTGTCATATGGACTGGGGTCCAGGGGTGGAAGAGGTAATGGGGCAACTCAGCCTCAGGAATGTATGTCCAGGAGCCTCAGTTTCTGGACATGTAGATTGAGGGAAATGAAATAGAAGAAGTTGGACTCGGAAAAAGTAGACAACTTAATAGCTAGCCCTAGAATGCTCCATTTTGAGTCATGTTGGCACAGACAGGACAGGAAATCATGGAGTTAATCCTGGAGCTCATTAATGAAACCTTTAAGAATGACTCACTTCTGAACCTCAGCCTACTCATTGGTTGAGGATGGAGGAGGATGGGGCCTTCGAGGCTGCGTAAATACTTTCTATCTTAAGTTCGGAATGATCAAAGAAATGAAATAACCCAACAGCTCCGTTGGAGAAATCAGA
This sequence comes from Trichechus manatus latirostris, assembly GCF_000243295.1. Taxonomy (NCBI): domain Eukaryota; kingdom Metazoa; phylum Chordata; class Mammalia; order Sirenia; family Trichechidae; genus Trichechus; species Trichechus manatus. The sequence continues at coordinate 665,735 of NW_004444177.1, forward strand.
GTGCACATCTGTGGGGGTAAAAAGTCAGGGGGAAAGAGATGATAAGAAAAGAAAAGATGAAAAACATACGCCTTAAATATTTATAACTGTAAATCATGTATTTCCAAATGTAAGTAGCTTCTTGTGCTGAAACGACGATGGAACAAATGGAATCTTGGTGAACTAAAAGAATTTAAGGGTTGCTTAAGTGAGTAACAGCACCAGCAGGAACTTGAGCAATAAAGATTATATTTAATCTCCACTTTTAATCTATCTTAATTCAAGGAATTGAGCAACACATACTCTTTTATTTTCTATTTAAAAAAATAAATAAATGAAGTGCCTAAAAAGCATTAGTTAACAGATATCTACTTCAATAGTCTTCTAAAATAATGCCAGGACTTTTTTTTTTTTTTTCCTGTCCTTAGATCTTCATTATTCTGTAGTGTAGCACACTATCTTGCTGGTGAAACTTCAGGCTTGCTTTGGGCAAAAATGACTCATAGCTCAGGTGCTAAGGAATCTATTCATTCTATTGCTTCTTGACACACACACGCACACACACACACACACACACACACACACACATGCACCGTTTTTGGAATTACTAATTAAGCCAACTCTGTGTGCATGAATTTGGAAAGTTAATTAGTAGAGTTGATTTTTAAAACAAATCATTTATTCAAATCTTCAAATCACCTAACCCATAATAATATGTGTCCCTGTGGATTGCAATTCCAAGAATTTTGATCATAATCTCCTTTCAAAGTAAGAATTTTTCAAATCCTCTTTTCATTAAGCAAACTGTTTTATATGAAATGCTTGGCAAGCAAGAACAAATCCCAAGCTCTGCTTAACAAATAATAATAATAATAATAAACCTTTAAACTCTTGTTAATGCTTTTTGACACTTGTAAACTCAAAGTACATATTTCTTGTCTCTGTGTGTGTGTGTATGTGCTTGTGATTGTGTTTCCAAATGCAAAGACATGAACTTTGTGTGCTTTTGAACTAAGAAATGTAGGTCAGAAAGAAAGTGGAGACCACCAGAAGACGAAAGATGGGTAAAAACCTTTCCATTTCAAATGTCCTTTCCATTCAAAGTCTCTTTATCATTTATGATGTAATCAAAAGCATGTTAATGTGGGAGCTCAGAGATGGAAATTTTGTCCCATCCCAGCCACTCACTGAATAGGTAGCCTTCTTGAAGTACAGGACCCTACCTCATTTCCCCCAGATGTACCACATCAGGAGTATGAATAATATAGTCTCCCAATTTCCAGAGCCTTATTGCCCTCAGAGTCTCACTGTTAGCTACTTTGTGGACATTGTCCTGTCTATCTGAATGGCTTTGCCTAGCTAAGAACGATTTTTTAAAGGTTTATAGGGTAGTTTCTATACAGAAATTAAATTGCTCACAGCATGTTCTCTGATTCTTGGCTTTGTCTGGATGTCTTAAAGGTTAAGTGTGGATGGTAGACATTGCTCATTTGTACCTGGTTATCTTCTCCCTCCTGCACACATAGGAGGCTAAACCTTGCATTTAGGCTGAAGTAGTAAAAAGCCTTTTCTCTCACGCAGTGGCAGTGGCACCCTAAATGACCTGATGTTGTGATGATGGAATCAAAAGATAAGAGCAGCCTGCACTGCCAAGTCGCCCGCTGAATGAATCCCACCTGCCCTGCCCAGTCCCAGACCCTCAATAGACTGACTCTCTATGGACAGATGCTCATCCAGAGATTCATTTAACCCCAGGTCTGTGAGACACAAAGAAAGAAGGAACTAAACATGCTATCATTGGATGGTAACAAGGACAACAGCATTGAATGAGTGACATTGAACAAGTCATGAAGCTACACGAGAAGGGTTTATCATGGGACAAGAATGAAGGGTTCCAGGCAGAAGGCCATGAGACAATAAAGAGACCAAAAAATTGTAACAGGTCCAGCTGACCAGATCAGTTTTGGGGAACCCCATTCTCTTCATCAGTTGCCATTGAATCTTGTCTTGAACCTTGTACCATCACATTCAAAACAGTTCATGCATTATTTTCTTAATTTAGTTTCTTCTACTCAAAACACTGTTAAAAGCATCATGCTGCTGTTGCTTTTAGCTGCTGTTGAGTTAGACCTGACTCATGGTGACCTCACGTACAACGGGACGAAATACTGCCCAGTTCTGTGCCATCTCCCATCTTACAGATCAGACCATTGGGTTTTCATTGGCTGATTTTCAAAAGTAGATGGCCAGGACATTCTTCAAAAACACCACAAGGAAAAAAAAAAACAAAAACCTGTTGCCGTTGAGTTGATTTCGACTTATAGCCACCCTACAGGAAAGAGTAGAACTGCCCCACAGAGTTTCCAGGGAGCACCTGGTGGATTCTAACTGCTGACCTTCTGGTTAGCAGCTGTAGCTCTTAACCACTACACCACTAGGGTTTCCAAAAACACAACAGTACTTCTTAAATCCATAGACTATAAAGTATACCTTGCTTTTGACCTGTGATGTGGATGAAAATTAAAAATTAAGCCTATAACGTGAATTATCTGCATAGAAACCACTGATTTAGAATAAACTATATTTAGTTTATTTCTATTGAATTTTCACTGGGGTAGTTTTGGGGTTATTGGGATATTTTGAAGGCATCTACACAGAACTAGAAACTCAGAATTTAAATCTGAACATTTTTTTTGCAAAAAAAAAAAAAGTTGATTACTGTTGTTAATATTTTTGGCTGATTTGGCGACACTAACTGTTCCCTCCTCGAATTGCCCTGGTTATCTATTGCTGCCTAACAAACTACTCAAACACTTAAAAGTTAAAAACAACAACCTTTTTTTTCATATATATATCGCAGGATGTTGTGGATCAGGAATTCAGGCAGGACTCACATAGGTGAATCTTCTGTCCCAGGTAGCATTGACTGAGTCTCTCGGTGGCGGTCAGCTGGTGGCTGCACTAGTCTAGAGGGCTCAAGATAGCTTCATTCACATGCCTGGTACTTTGGCAGGGGCATCTGGAAGCCTGGATTTTGCTGGGTCCCTTCACGTCGTCTTAGGGCCTTGTCACACCATCTCTCTAGTAGAGTAATAAACATTTACAAGGTGGCTCAGAGTTCTAAAAAACCAAGGGTGGAAGGGGCCAATTCTCTTAATGTATAAGCTCAGGGTTGGAATACGGTCCCTTTCACCACACTTTATTGGTCAAAGCAGTTACAGCCATCACAGATATGAAATAAGGGGACGCGTAGGTATAGACCCTGCCTCTTGATGAAAAGTGTCAGATAATTTATGGACATCTTTAATATGCCACAGCCTCAGGCCAAAGGACCACACATACGAATGTGAAAGTGTAAACCCAAATCAAACTTAGAAAGCCTTAAGCCTGATTTAATTCTAGCAAAAATACATTGCCAAAATATTAAACTAATCCTTCTGCATTAATAGAGTGCTGAAATAAAAGATCTCTGCTCCCCATGCAACAACTTTAACTGTCAGGAGCAAATGCAACATTAAAATTTAATGCTTTGTTTTTAGAAATAACAAACGAATTCAATCTTTGAATCTTTGTCCCTCAATATTTATCTTACTATTCCTTTCCACTTTTAGAAATAATTACAAGTTCTGTGTATGATCATCTATTTCCATAAAAGCAGAAAGTCTCATTATCCAGCATATCCAAGGCTGTGATGGATCCTGATGCCAAAGAAGGGACTAAAGTACTAAAACGCAAGAATGTCAAATCGCAACAATGCGAAGATCTAAGGAGAAAACTCTACAACTATCTGCAATATCAAAGACTCGTATTAATTCATGCATTAATAAAAAGGACTTTTTATCATACCTGGGACATGTTTCTCCCTAGTCCCTCTCCCTGTGGCATATTTTGACTGCAGCTCAGAGGAGCTAACACTGTATTAAAAACAAGAGGGAAAATTTAAATTTAGAAATAAACGGTAGGATATTTAACAACATACATATATATGTTGTTTTATATATACAAATATATGTAATATGAATAACCTTAAAATATACAACATAAAATATAATATAGCATAATAATAATATGACTGAATAACAGCTAATAGTTATTGGGGGCTTACTATAGTCCAGGCATGCTATTTTAAGACCTTATGTAAAGTAACTCAATTATTCTTCCAAAAAATCCTGCGAAGTGGGAATTATTATTATAATTTTCCGTTTTACAGAGAACAGAGAGGTTAAGGAACTTGTATAAGCTCAAATAGCTAGGAATTACTGAAACTGGAATATGATATTAAAACCGGGTGCAGAGTTTTAAACAGTGTGCTATAAAATAAGAAAAGGCACAAACCTTGGTGCACCTCTTTATATCCTATATGATAAAATATTTGTTTACTTTCTCATCATATCAGGGTGATAAATTTGTTACAATGCTTCAAGAATATCACTCACTAGCATTATCTATACTCGTTTCTGTTGCTTTCAAGTCAATTCTGACTCAGTGACCCTACAGGACAGAGTAGAACTGTCCCAATGGGTTTCCAAGGATTTGAACTGCTGACCTTTTGGTTAGCAGCCAATCTCTTAACCATTGCACCACTTATTCTGAATAACACAGGCAGGGCAGGAGACACTGTGAACTAATTTTCCACATCCAATTCAAGTCTCTTATCATTATAAAACAGAAACATTACAAAAGATATAGTAAAGCTTACATTACTTTAGAATAAAAATATATTTATTAATTATACAGGAGGTCATCCAGAAAGTTTTCCACATCATGCAACATATCTTAAAATACATTGATCTTTAGGATAAATTCTCTTCTGGAATGGCCAGAATTATTTAATTTAAATTTTAGCAAATATTTGAGTGCTGATGGTACCAGGAGCAGTTCTAAGCACTCCAGGTGGAAGACAGAATAAGATCTAGCCTAATCACAGACTTAGAAATAATTAGTTTTAATACCATGTGGTTATTGCTGAAGTGAGAAAACCATATATGTGGCAGGATTATTCATTCAGCTTTTATTTTGTGATATTATCTCTCTTATAAAACCAAACAAACAAACAAACAAACAAACAAACAAACCAGTTGCCGTCGAGTCAATTCCGACTCATAGTGACCCTGTAAGACAGAGTAGAACTGCCCCATAGGGTTTCCGAGGAGCAGCTGGTGGATTCAAACTGCCAACCTTTGGGTTAGCAGCTGAGCTCTTAACCACTGTGCCACCAGGGCAGGGCTCTCTATTATAGGAGACTCAAAATAATGATAGGTATGTATCATTTTTAGATAGAAGAGGGAAACACTCCAAATACGACTAAGGGTTTTTTTTTTTCCCCCTCGCTGAAGTGGCTTAAGCAGAGGAAACAAACAGAGAATCATAAAAAAGGAAAAAAAAAAACAAAAACAACATTTATAGATTAAGGATTTTGGACAATAGCTTGGTGTGGAGCTAAGACTAAGAGGTTTTCTTTAGTTTTGTTTTGTTTTTAATAATGGATGAGACTTTAAAATATTTGAGAACTATGGATGAACAATCAGTGGAGTAGAGATACTCATTCTTCAGAAGCAAAAAATGGGATAATTAATAGAGCAAAAAGGTAGAAAGAGATGACAGCTGAAGCCTCAGAAAAGGATTTATGCTTAGATAAGGGTAAAGACACTCATTCCTCTCAGGGAGAAGAGATACACACAAGGTTATAGTTGTAGGAGATTATCATAAATCTTAGATATTGCAGTAAAACCCCCCTTCCTCTTCCCCCAAGCAAAAGGTAAAAACAAGAAAAAGGGGAAAAAGCAATAAACTGTTTAAGAGAATGTATAGAGGAGTTATTAATGGTATTAGTAAATTAGAAAATTATTAAAATTGATTATTAGGACTAGAATTTAATTATTATGACATGCTTGCTGGATAGGAAATTATTAAGCAAACATCAGTCGTAGTTCTACATACCAGCAAACACTAAAGGGGCAGAAGCCATATGCCATTTACAACAGCAGCACAAGTTATAAAATAATAAGTGACGTTCAAGCCCTCTATAGCTAGGATCATAAAACCTCATCAAGAAACATAATTAAGACCTAAATAAATTGAGAGGTGGACCACGTTCACAGACTGGAAATCTTAAAATTATGAGTTAATTTTCCTGAAAGTGAGTTATAGATCCAAAGCAATTACATTTTAAAATGTCAGTTTTTTTATTTTTGTTTTTGTCTTTTTTTAAACGAACTTGACAAGCTGATTTCAGATTTGTCATGAAAGTGTAAAGCTTCAAGAATAGGTAACAAACTATCCTATCTTACTGTACTTCCACAGCCAGTTAATTAAGAAAGTGTAGATTTCCATTAGGGAGAAAAAAAATAGACCAATGAAAAATAGAATAAGGAATTTAAATCTCCAGTCCAGGTCTGATAGATTCAGATATCTGTGTGTATTTTCAGTATTTCCAGTTGGATGCCCAAAGAACACCTCAAGCTCAAGATGTACAATATTGAATTTATGAGCATAACTCAAAACCTAATCCGGCCTCAATTTTACACGTCTTTTTTTTTTCATACATCATATTCTGTCTATATGTATTTTCTTTTGGCTCTACTTCTAAAATATATGCAGTATTTGACCCCTTTTTACTACCTCCGTTGTAATCATTTGGTCAGAACTGTAATCATATCTGACACGTATTACTGCAATAGCCCTCTAGTTGCTCTCGCTCCTTCTCTTCTTACCCCTAGACCCAGAATATTCTCAAATCAGCAGAGGATCCTTGGAAACATAAGTCAGATGTTCAAAACCTGGCATTTGCTTCTCAACATCCTGATAATGGTTTAAAGCCATATATAATCTGTTCCCCCATTAACTCTATAATCTCAGCTCCTACTATTATGCACCTTGATCATTTTGATACAGCCACACTGGTCTTCTTGCTTTTTATCTGATCTGCTCCACGGTTTTTGCACTGGCCTATTATTCTTTCCCCGGACAACCACACACTTTCTAACCTCCTTCAACCCTGTAGTCCCCTGGGTGATGCAAAAGGTGAACATGCTTGCTGCTAACTGAAAGGTTGGGAGTTTGAGTCTACTCAGAAGCACCTTAGAAAAAAACGTCTGGTGATCTACTTCTGTGAAAATCAGTCATTGAAAACCAAATGAAGCATAGTTCTACTCTGACACTTGTGGTGTCCCCTTGATGGCAAATGGTACCGGTCAACTCTGCAATGTTACCATCTCAATGAGGCTTACCCTTAATTTAAATTAATACTCATCCCAATTCCACCCACTATCTTATTACAGGACTATTTTTTTTGTTTTTATATAGTACTTATTACCATGTAACATATACTTTTTTTTTTTAATTACTATGTCTGTTATTTGCTATCTGATTCTCCCTAAAAAAGTTTAAGCTCCACGAGGACAGAAAACCTTATTCCGAATTGTTTATTGATGAATGACACGTACCTAGACAAGTGCCTCGCACATAGTACACTCTATATTGAATTGAATAGTCTCAAGTAGAGTAATCTATATGTGCTCACATTGCAAAACGGTGGAGAGAAATGGACACCTCAATAAATAATGTAGGGATGTTTAGATATCATTCTGGAAAAATATAAAATTGGATCCCTACCTTACATCATTCACAAAAAGCAACTCTAGGCCTATTGAATACCTAAACACAAAAGGCAAAGCAGTAAAGATTTTACTGTGTAAGGGAGTATCTTCATTTCTTGATACTACACAGAAAGCACTAACAAGGACAAAAAAGATTGAAAGATCAATTCCATTAAAATTAGAATTTTCTGATCTTCAAAAATCACCCTTAAAAGAGTGAAATAACACACCATTGACTAGGAGAAGATATTTGTTTCATATAAAATGACAATGGACTTATTTCCATATTTATAAATAACTTGCACAAACAAAAACAAAAATAGACATCACTGTACAAAATTGTTTCTGGAGTGTCAGCCATGTTCTGATTGTTTTACCTGAGTAGTGGTTTTCAAGAAGCTCTGGTGGTGTCATGGTTAAAGTGTTTAGCTGCTAACTGAAAGTTCAGTGGTTTGCACCTACCAGCTGCTCCCCAGGAGAAAGATGTGGCAGTCAGCTTCCATAAAGATTTACAGGCTTGGAAACCCTATGGGGCAGTTCTACTCTGTCCTATAGAGTTGTTATGAGTTGGAATCAATTTGACAGCAGTGGGTTTGTTTATTTTTTTGTTTTTAGTGGTTTTAAATTTTTCTCCATTACTTTTTAAAAATTTCTTAAAGTGTGCATATATAGGCCATACACTCTGCTGTTTGAGTGTGCAATTTCCCAAAGTTGAAACCAGTCTAAAAATGTGAAGTCCTTACCTTACAGTTAATATTTTATAAAAACAAAGTTCTCTTCTCAGAAACTGTAAAGTTTAAAGTCCATTCATTCTGTCAGCAGATATTTGCTGAACACCTACATTGTACCTTGAACATCTCAGTGCCTAAGCACTGAGGATACAGTGAAGAATAAAACAGATACTATTTATAATGTTGCCATTAAGCTAATGTACCCTGCAATTTTGGGAAATCAAAGAGTTCAAATCTATGGCTTACTCTACACAATTGTCCATCTCAAACTTTCCATATGAAATAAGGCACTGTGGAGAAGGTAAATTGAACACTAAATTTTAGTGTCAGTCTTCCCTTCCTAGTTGTGCTGTCACGAGGCTGTCAACCTATAACGTCCTCATCCCTACAGAGGGAGCACTCTTTCCAGCTCTACTGAGCTCCCGGTCATTTGTAAGGAAAAACGTTACATATCAGTGTGCATTTTAAATCATTATAGTAATGTGATTTAGGAGCCCTTGTGGCGTAGTGGTTGGTTAAGAGCTTGGCTGCTAACCTAATGGTTGGCAGTTCAAATCCACCAGCTGCTCCTTGGAAACCCTGTGGGGGCAGTTCTACTCTGTCCTATAGGGTCCCTATGAGTTGAAACTGACTGGACGGCACCTAACAACAACAATAATGTGATTTATTTAGATATTTAGGTATATACGGCTCTTGGAAACTCTTCAAACCGTAGCAGTAGTACCTCTCCTGTATTTTTCAGTGACACATACCTCTTCTTGGCAGGGAGGAGGAGATGAGGGCTTCTTTACAAATGTATGTGAGGGAATGTGTGGGGACATTATGACTCACAATTCCTGAGGGTGGCGTTGGTAAGGAAATGGCAATGGACAGAAACTCTGCTTTTTGAGTAGCTACCAATTTTTTTTTTTGAGCCACAACAATTTACAGCCCACCCATTCCCATCTCCCCCATCCCTACACTCCCCCCCTCCACTTTTTTAAGCCAGTAACATTGCCAGTAACCAAATGACTCCAGAAACTTCTGAGTAGTTTCTTCCTTTAGTGTCTGACATTGAAAAAGAAAAAGTCATTGTGTGCCCATTCAAAGAAAAAAAAATTATTCACATCATATCACAGTGTGTATGACAACTCCACTCCAGTCCTTCCTCTTAAGTATGACATGCTATATATTTATGTGAGAACAGGAAACCTCCTTTACTTCAAGCTGTTATCCTGCACACAGAACAAAGGAAAGGTGTTGGAACACCTCTTGAGGATTTGAGGTGTTTTGACCTTAGCTTGAAAATAAAAAAGAAGCAGGAAACACTTTCTCGCTGGGACAGAGCCAAAGATTCTTGGCCAGGAACAACTTTGTTGAGTTCCTTTCAGCTGAAGCCATGAGGTAGGGCTTCAGGGGAGGTCCTGGAATGGTGCGGCCATGGTGAATCCAACTCCTCATCTGCTCTGCACCCACTCAGAGAAGACCAGAAGGACGTTGTCACCTTGAACTGAATCCAGTTTGGAAAAGGCGACTGAGCTGGAAGCTAGGGGAGAATTTCTTCTCTAAGACTAGTGAGCAGGTTTTAGGAGCTGTAACTTTCCTATCAGTTTATTTTAAAATCCTAATAGAAGTCAGCACATTTTAAAAAACACTTAAGTCCGTTGTTTCCCTTTCGAGGGGGGAAAAAAGTGCTAAGGAATTTTTAAGCTCTTCTAGCAGCACCCTTACTCATAGCCAGATTAAGTTTCTCTTGCCTTCATAGATTCCCCAAGGTGTCATTATAATGAAAAAGCAGGCACCAGAAAAACACTTCCCCAGTTACGTCTGGAGAGAAAGTCACTTTTTGGATGACCCATGTAAAAATCTTGACACATTTTATTCTAATAACAGCTCAGCAAGCCATTTTCATCCCCAGGGGATACTAGTGAACTACTACTCCCTAAAGGTCATGACCTTGGGCAGTAGTAAATGTTTATCATTAAAAATCAAGACTGAAATAATACTAGTGGCTTCTTTCAGGAAGTCTGAGGCTTGAAAGTTGTAGAGCTGCTCCTCTCTCATATCCCAGCGTGGATTTATTCATGAGTTTTACTCAATCTTCTCTACCATCTCTCCTTAGGTTTTGTTAACATCTCCCTCTTTTGGTCTACTTATCCCTTGGGTCTGTTGTTCATTTCATACTGAGTCTTTCCTTCCTTCTTTATAATCTCTGCCAGCGCAGGAGATGAAGGTAACATGGGGGGAAAAAAAAAGAAAGAAAAAAAAAAAAAAACAGTTGCCATGGAGTCAATTCCCATGGGGACCCCATCTGTATCAGAGTAGAACTGTAATCCATAGGGTTTTCAATGGCTGATTTTTTTCAGAAGTAGATCACTCTCTTGGTCATCTAGTGCTACT
>NW_004444177.1:676865-677759 GCF_000243295.1 Trichechus manatus latirostris
GCCAAGTTGACAGATATTTTGGGCAAACACAATTCAATCCATGACAATCACCAACCCTTTCTTCCAAGGTGCCTCTGAGTGGACTCAAACCTCCAGCCTTTTGCTTAGCAGCCAACAGCATAAACCATTTGCAAAACCCAGAGGCTCCAAATGGGAGAAAATACTGTAGTTTAATTATAGCTTATTGGCTGCCTTCTCAAATAGATTTTTATCTCCAGGAGGATAAAGATATCCATATTTGCGAATCCTTCCCTTGAGCCAAGACTAGTGCCAGACCTGTATTAAGCTGTTTTTTATTTATTAAGTAAATTACTTCCGCTAAGAAATAAAATATTACTCAGTTTTCTGGTTCTTTTCCCATTTAGTTATTTACTTATCTTTCTTTCTATGCTCTTTTCTTAAAATATCACATCATGTTACTCCTCTTCTTTTGTGTTGTCTTAAAGTGTCTTTCGTTTCCACTGATGACTTGTTTTGCCATTCCTTATCCAATTTTTTTTTTTAACATTTCCTGAGAGACTTCTTGAAGCGCCACGTTTAGTAGCTATTATTTGATTTTTAAATTTGCCTATATGACCTTCTTTCATTTCCAAATGGTTAAATAGGCAAATAACTGAGTTGTATGTAGACTTGCCCTTTGGAAAAAGTAGATATAGATACAGACAAGACCAGAAAATAGACTAAAACTTCTTTAACATAGTACTGACTGGGAAAGGACCAGCATCCATGTAAACAGACTTTGGAGATGAAATTAGATTTTGGAGAATATGAATGTGATTCATAATATGATCATAACATTGTTCAACAGTGATACATTTTATTTTGGAACATTTTTATTTTTCAATTTATATTTTCATTTTGCTTTTCAGATCAACCCTGTGTAGTAACTACAAC
>NW_004444177.1:678220-679263 GCF_000243295.1 Trichechus manatus latirostris
AAACTGAGACTTTAAACAAATTCTACAAAGGCTTGTTCTGAGAGCCTAAAACACTTGTTAGAATGAATTATTCTTGCTTCTTTGAATGGACAAAGCAAACCCTAAACAGAAGATATTTCCCTTCTGTGTTATATTGTCTCAAGTCCCTGGAGGACCCACTTTTAAACAAAATACCTTAACAATATTTATATATCAGAGCCTCCACGAAAATTCAGTCTGGGCTCTCAAGAGTACGTATATTCATTTGTGACTCCATCTCACAATTTTTGCAATGCTGTATTGAGTTTTTAAATGGAGACCAGAGATCAGGGAGAATACCAGAACGTCAGAGAGAGAGGTAGAATGTATGGGTGGTATTATTATCATCTCGCTTATTCCACTACCCACTTCTCCCTATCAGACACTCCTACTGAGGCCTCAAAAATACTTCTAACATCAATTTGTTGGCTCACTTAATGCAGAGATTGCTAATTGTCCAAAAGGTCAACCACACAGAATGTTGAGCAAGAATGAAGGCACATTAGCCACATGGATAGAGATACATGAAAGAAAAAAGATGTTCTAATTTTCACCATATTTCATGTTGATTAATTTTGTTGGGGTGCTTCATTTTCTCCTTTTATCTCTTCCCCTCAAATTATCAGGCTTTTCTTAACCCAAAGTGGCCCTTTTGTTAGCATTTCTTTTACTAATATTTTACAAAGGGAGTTGACATTGTAGAACAACTTGTGTCTCAGGTTTGAGAAAATCAAGAATGTTAACTATCTCTTGTTAAAATACTATGTCACAATTCTTTCATTGCATATTAAGGTGATTGAATCCAACTATAGAAGAAATGTCACCCATCTTTTTTAGAACTGAGCTGGTGTTTGGGAGAGGTTAATTCATTTCTGTGGATAAGCTGCTAAAAAAAAAAAAAATCACGTCTCACTTCACCTAGAGACAGAATGTCTCCTCCATAAAAATCCCAGACTGTAGAGTATCCAAACGCAAGTCGGCATCAAACCAGGAAAAAATGTTAAAAATCTGCCAGGGAAGCCACT
>NW_004444177.1:683154-684339 GCF_000243295.1 Trichechus manatus latirostris
ATTAGTCTTGCAAAATTCTATCATTCAATCTCCAGCATAATTTCTATCACCAAGGCCATATTTTCCAATTACCAATCCTTCTTTGTTTCCAATTTTCACATTCCAATCACCAGTAATTGTCGATGCATCTTGATTCAAAGTTTGATCAGTTTCAGACTGCAGAGGTTGGTAAAAATCTTCAATTTCTTAATCTTTGGCCTTAGTGGTTGGTTCATAATTTTGAATAGCAGTCATATTAACTTGTCTTCCTTGTAGGCATATGGATATTATCATATCACTGACATCACTGTACTTCAAGATAGATCTTGAAATGTTCTTTTTGACGTTGAATGAGACTCCATTCCTCTTCAATTTGTGATTCCTGGCATAGTAGACCATATGATTTTCTGATTCAAAATGGCCAATGCTAGTCCATTTCAGCTCATTAATGCCTAAGATATCAATCTTTATGCATTCTATTTCATTTTTTGACCACTTCCAGTTTTTCTAGATTCATACTGCTTACATTCCATTTTCTGATTATTAATGGATGTTGGCAGCTGTTTTTTCTCATTAGGGTCATGCCACATCAGCAAATGAAGGTCCTGAAACCTTAACTGCATGCACGTCATTTAGGTCGACTCTACTTTGAGGAGGCAGTTCTTCCCCAGTTATCTTCTGAGTGCCTTCCAACCCAAAGGGCTCATCTTCCAGCACTATATCAGACAATGTTCTGCTGCTATTCATGAGGTTTTCACTGGCTAATTTTTTTTGGAAGTAAACCGCCAGGTTCTTCTTCCTAATCTATCTCAATCTGGAAGCTAAGAGAACAGTCTATCTTAGTTTGACTGTCTAGAGCTGCAAAATTACTCCTTCCTGCTTCTCTGTTGTTGTTGTTGTGTGCCATCGAAACGATTCTGATCCTATATGACAGAATAGAACTGTCTCATATAGTTTCCTAGACTGCAATCTCTATGGCAGTAGATTGCCAGAACTTTTGTCCCACAGAGTTACTGGTGGAATGACATTAGAACCCTAACGTTAACCGTTGCACCACCAAGCCTCTTTCCTCTTTCTCTAAGTCTCTGCAAACCTCCATTTTTCTTACCTGCTGGTCCTAGCAACATCTAGGTGTGGTGGTCTGGCCATCTTGCCTAGAATGGTAATTCTTACATACCATGTTTTTCCACCTCCTTTACCCTCTGA
>NW_004444177.1:686934-702804 GCF_000243295.1 Trichechus manatus latirostris
GTATTTTCCATGAACCCAATGAAATATTTATTAAGCCATCTAATGGAAATAAGATTAAAAAGTATAGAAATTTCTTGAATCCACTAAAATCATCTTTATAGGAATGTTGATGCAGCAACTTTAGAGACTAAAATTTTTCCAGCAATTTCTTCTATGAAATTCCAATAGCTTCTCAGATAAATCATGAGCTTTGTACCCACCCAGAAATAATAACAAAAAAAGGACCAAAAGTTCGTATTACTGAGAGAAAAAGAAATGGAATCCATTTTTCCGTGAAAAAGCTCCAGCAAATTCATGTCTCTATGGAAAACATTTATCTGAAGAAAACAATCTCTACTATTTTCTTAAACACATTTTGTAACCTCAATTGTAATGTAAAGTGTTTCAATCCTAGAAGTGACTTGATTAATTTCCTAAATATTTACTATACGTAATATGCTCACAGAATTATTTTCCTAAATTGTAAATCTTAAAAAAGATTCATTGTAGGACTTTAAGAAACTCCCCAGGATTATATGTGTGTAGCTGATATTCATCCCCTAAGTCTCTGCTGCCCTAACATTCAATTATTCTCTTCAAATAATCTGGCACAAAAAAAGCTTTTGAAGAACACATTATACCAAGTATATCCTAATCTTCCGATAATTTAGATTCTAAGGTTTCAATCTAAAACTGAACTTGTTAGTGTTGGAATTAGTGTGTTCTAAAGCATTCTATACCTTCAAGACAAAAGATGCTTCTAGATAATTCAAATTTTAAGTAAAATTAATAGTTAATATTCACTGTTCGTTGTCCATGAGCCTGGCACCACGCTAAATGTTTCTTGTATATGTTTTTATTTAATCCTCACTACAGCACTGTATGGTAGGGACTGTCATTATTTTCCTTATACAAAAGTGTAGACTAAGTCTTAAGGAATTTAACCAAGTTACCTAAGCCAAATACAGAGCACATGGTAGAACCAGGATTTGAACCAATGCTAGTCTGACTCCAGAGGCCAAACTCAAACATTGCGACATAAAAGCCAAAGAAAAATTATACTATGGATCTTCAATAAGGGCTAAGTCCCGAAAACATGAAGGCGCTAATATATCATCAACCGAGTGCCCTATTAAATGGGACCCATCTATTGCGCTCACAGCAAAATGTTGCCTGATATAGCGCTGGAAGATAAGCCCCCTTGGTTAAAAGGCACTCAAAATACACTGTAGCTGCAACAATGCACTCAAGCATATCAACGTTTCACTCTATTGCACGTGGGGTCGCTGTGAGTGGGAGCTGACTTGACGACAAATAATAACAAATAGCTGTTGAAAAAATTTTTTTCTTTTCTCGCTATTGAAACTTTTTGAGCTCACTGGTGCTGTGATGAAATCAGTGTTTTAAGAGATCATTTGGCGACAATATTCAAGGTACTTTGGAGAGAAGAAAAAAAAGAAAACAGTTGCCATGGAGTCATTTCTGACTCATGGCTACTCCATATGAAAAATCAAAATATAAACATTAATAATCATTGATGTGGTTGCCTATCTCAGTGTATAAATTCCATATATGAAAACTAATCATCTCCCTCGCCCACATACACACAAAATTCTGCTTCCTCTCCATTTATGTCAGCGTTAACCGATAACCTCATTCTGCTTCCACATCCTCTTCTGCTACCAGAGATTAAGAGTCCCTGGATGATGCAAATGGTTAACATATTCAGCTGCTAACTGAAAGGCTGGAGGTTTGAGTCCACCCAGAGGTGCCTCAGAAGAAAGACCTGGCAACCTACTTCCAAAAAATTAACCATTGAAAACTGTATGGAGAACCATTCTACTCTCTACTCTGATGAACATGAGGTCTCCATGAGTGAGAATCAACTAAACAGCAACTGTTTTGTTTTGTTTTTACCAGCAATTTGATTTCCACAGTGTTTCAAATCCACCCAAACTCCTTCTCTGCCCCTTCAATCTCGACATTACCTCTTATTGGTCTATTGGAATAAACTAACAAAGGCCTATGTAAGAGAAAGGAGACCAACACTGACAGGTAAATGTATGCAGTGAAACTACAAGAGTTGAGAAAATGAATGAGTGATGGGATTTGATTATCCTCTGAAATCTGCTGAAAATGAGAGTGGGTGAGGCCTCCCAATTTATCCTGCCTGAAATGCCCTTCGCAGTCTGTCTGGCATTTTAAAGCCAGTTTAGGAGATGGTCTCTTCTGTGCGCTTCCTGGGCCCCTAGAGTCAGAAACGACGCTTTCCTATTCTGTGGTTCCTAATAATTTGTTTGCACTTAAATTGTAGCACCTATTACATTTGTCCTTATTGGGTTGTTTAACTTGTTATAATGAGATAATAAGCTCCAAGGAAAGGATATAGTCCCTGTGATATTTTTCCTTCAATGTATAATATTATTTTTTAGATGTATTAGTTACTCTATGTATTTTAATAAAATTAAGTTGGAGTAAACTCTCCATAGCTCTATTCTTTTCTGCATGAAATGTAGTGGGTTATATTTCTATAAGTCCCTCCTATCCATAGAATTCTAATATTCTGACTTGGAATCTTCGTGGTTATTAACATAGCATATGAATGCATTTCTAACAAACCAGTTCCACTTAAAGAATTAGTAGGTTCACAATAAAGCAGAAGTACCCTGTTTTTGTGTCAGTTCTGGATTTATTAATTAACCTCCCAATCTCATTTTCTCTATTCACTCAACCCCTTGGCCTTTCAACCATGTTGTCTCCCCAGCTTTGTATGGAATTTCAGTTTCAGGCTACATTTCTATCTTTCCTCCTAAGTTATCATTTCCTGGATAGCCTCAAACTGAGGAACCTTATTTATCAAACTTCCCTTGCCCTTATTCCTTCCCATTCCTCCTTCCTCGTCCTCTTCTCCTTGAAACCCCATATCCCTACCTGATATTCAGTATTATGAAAGAAGAATGTTTTCTAATACTAACATAAAGAGCCAGGAAGTGCAAGCTTGCCAATTTGACAGTGACCTTTAAAACAGTAGACAGTCTTAGCATCTGCTTTCCATTGGGTATGCATTTTCTCAGGGCAAAGGATTTTGCTAGATTCCGTGGGGAATGGGAATAAAACCTGACACCTGGATCTTGTCCTCAAGTAGCTTATAAATTAATAGCAGTAAATGTGATATGGAGTGCGTTGGTGGTATAAATAGTTAATGAGCTCAATTGCTAACCAAAAGGTTGGAGGTTTGAGTACACCCAGACATGCCTCAGAAGAAAGCCCTGGTGATCTATTTCTGAAAATTCAGTGATTGAAAACCCCATGGTGCACAGTGCTACTCTGACACACATATGGGATCACCATAAATCAAAGTTGGCTCACGGCAACTGGTTTTCCGGTTAAATGTGATATAAATGGAGGTAATAATAGAAAATTAGCCTGCATCTGATAAAGTGCTAAAATGTCAACTTTTTCGTGTATCTGTGAATTATATCAGTTAAATTATGTCAACCTTATCTTTCAGTGCCTTGATGAAAAGTTTACATTTTGAAGAACTGCTCATTCAATTACTCTCTTAGAGCAGTGAAGTGTAAAGGTTTTGAAAGAAAATGTTGTATTCTCTTAGTATGGGTTTCTAATGATATTTTATTATAGATTCGAAAATGATTTGGCACATCACTTATGAATTAAAACGTATTTCCCTTTAACGCATGCAAAACTCACTGCCATCTCCTGGTCAGAATTCTCTATAAAGCAGATTGTCTCCAGTGCAGCAAGACAGTGGGGCAGGGTGTGCTGGAGCTGACTCCTACTGGCTCCAGAGAGCAGATTGCTGAATACTTAGGAGTTTTGCCATCTGGTTGTTGAACTGTTAATAGTTTTAAATTATCTATCATGGGAGTATTTATACTATGGAAACTGGCAAATTCACCAATCTGGACTTGTTAATCTGTGCTCTCATCCAGAGCAGTTTACTGGTCCACAACTAAGTGGAGATGTTCTGGAGGAGAGGCTAAACACACACCTGGATCAAGAGTTGGAAAAGTTCAGAAGATCAGGTTGAATCTGAAGGCCCAAATGCTGCCTGGTACTACCCAGGTGAGCCAGCAGAAAAGCCACAATGTGCATGAGCTACAATAGCATTTCATGCCCTGAAACAACCTCCTGAGTACAACACCAGTAATCCCAAGAGTCTGCAATTCTAAGAAAACCTGTTTTGGGTTTTGTTTTGTTTTGTTTTTTTCAGTTGCATGGCATATACTTTTTCTTTTATTTTGAAACACATCAAGTCCCTTAACATTCTTTCACCAAACCCTAACCCTATCCCCAGAAACACAAACACACAGACACACACACCCTGATGTATCATACCTCCTTCAAATATTGCATCTCAGTTCAGGACACATCAGGAGGCACTGAAGTTCATTAATTCTTAGCCACATGAGTCCCCATCTTTGAGCAGAGCAGCTGTATTTAGCAGGAACTGAGTACCACACCACAATGCTCCCCTTCTGTCCCCTGGCTGCTCTTTATTCCTGTCACAATGAACTTAAAGCAATGCGTTGCCAATGATGGAATTTCAGGCACTCTTATGAACTGGAGAGGAAGCATTTACTGGCTTCTGGAGATTTTCCGATGCCATAAAACTACACAGATGGATGGATAGTCAAGTACTCCTTCTACATTCCATCCATGTAAGTAAATGTAAATGGATATGAACAGAGCAAGGTCCCACAATTACTGATAAATACAAAACTATTTTGGAGAAAAAGCAAGGGATGATAAATTCGAAAGGATGAACTTTCCAGCCACACCAGGAAAACAACTGAAGCATCTCATGCCAAGCAAAGTAATTATTGACTGCTTAAAATCATGTATTAAATTATTCACAAATCAACCAAGAAAAGATAACTCCACAGGGAGCTTCTGACACCAAAGAAATGAGGATTTAATCCGTGGAGTAATCTTCAGATACATTAGCCAGCATTGACATCTCTGTTGATTGCAGTTCTTCTTCTTCTTTTTTTTAATTCCTCAACCAATATTACAAATCTTGGCATTGCAATATATCCCCAGCTTCTGAAAGTCCATTTATAAAATCAGATGTTTTGAACTTTTCATCAATTTTCCAATAAAAACTATGTTAAATGGTGGTTAGGTCCTCAGATACACTCATTAAAAAATAATAAAGCCATAAAATTCCAAGAGAAAGAGCAGAAAATAGCACTTTGAAAGCTCTATTAATGTTCAGGTGAATACTCTTAGCGTCAATCTGTTCTTCCTTGGGAATCTTAGGAGTTCCAACCCTTTTACATTTTGACTTAAGCTAAACTTTGTTGGAAAAGATGAGCAAAATTTATAAATTCCTTATTATTGCAAATATTGATGATCTGACGCCTTCCTACAGACCTAGCTTGTAAGCAGAGAAACATCTTCATACCATAGTTTTCAGTCAGAGTTAGAAGAAACCATCTTACTCATTGCCTTTGTCCTTGACTACCACCAAAAGTCTAAACTCCTCCAGGAATACATTCTCTTCTACAGTTCTACCATAACTTTGCTTTATTATTCTTTCCCCAGACTCATTCTTCCACTGCTTGCCTTTGGGCCCAACCTTTTACCTGCATCCTCTTCCCATTGCTCCATACTCTCTAACTTTTTATTGCATTCTCTCTACATTTTCTAGGGCTGGCTGAAATTTGGCTATTACAAAGGAGCATGTTCTTTCTTGCAGTCTTCTCCAATTCTATTTTCCAAACAATATCATAGTAAGAATAAGAGACAGAACTGGCATTCTTCCTGCTTATATTTGCTGCTACTCACTATTTCCCATTAAGCTTGGAGAAAATACAAAGAAAAAACAAGAACAAAACAATCTTTTTACAGTTTTGCTGTCTGGCATAACAGTATCTTCTCCTTGCCATCTCTCCACTTTCTGGTCTTTCCTGCTTTTAGACATGGATTGTTTTGGCCCTAGTTTGGGGACTTCCTCTCCAGCCCTGGTATAGTTGTCACGCCACCTCCTATCCAACTCCTCAGTCTATAACCCTTGATTCCTCCACGTAACTATTCTTCACCACCACTCCACTTTAACAACCCCCTCCCAGGGGTGTATTTTGAACTTTATTGTAACCTGGAATTTCTCCATTGCTGAGGTCTTAAATTTTCACTCTCTGTCTATGTTAACCTTTGCTTATAGCTCATTTACTTTCTTATTCCCAAAACACCTACTATACAATTTCTTCAAAACTTTCTGTAAAACAAAAACAGAGGAATTAAATGCAGTTCTTAGACAACTGTATTTTATTCTAAACTGTCAGGTCCATCTATCTTTCCTCCTTCCCTTGTTAAGCTAGCTCCCAAGGTGCATTACTTATTCACTCTCACCCTGTTACTATGACAACCTGAGTTATTTTGTCCAACATCTCTTGTAAAATCTAACCCTGGATTAATCTAATCATTCTCCCTTTTGCTTCTCTACCAAGGCTGCTAAGTGCAACTTGAGAAAAATCAAGCAATCATGGAGACTGAAGCTCCTAAACTTGAGGATATCATTTGAATCTTGGCAAGCTCTTTCTTCAATTTCTAAATTTCAACTCAGTTTACCCCTTTTTGTCCGTAATTCATCTCACTCTTTGTAGTAGATCTTGCCTCCAACTTTACAGAGGAAATGGAGACCAGCACACAGGGATTTTCCCAATTAACCATCCTCATACCTACAAACAGGACCTTTAGGCACATTACATACCGTGTCTTGGGCCCACCATACTTTTAACCAACCTATGTCTTCTAACCAGTTGCTATCGAGTAGATTCCAACTCATGGCAATTCCTTGTGTGTCAGAATAGAACTGTACTCCATAGAGTTTTCAATGGCTGATTTTTCAGAAGTAGATCACCAGATCTTTCTTCAGGTTCCTCTGAGAGAACTCAAACGGCCAACTTTTTGGTTAGCAACCTAGAGCGTTAACCATTTTCACCATCTAGGGACTCCTAGTATACTTTTAGCAATCCACAAAAATGCTTTAATTTTTCTTTAAAATCAGAAGGAAAACATATCTTTTAAGAACGTGTTTTAAAGTATAATATTAATATATTTATATTTGTAACTTTGCAATCATGAAACACAGTTTTTATTATTATTATTATTTTTAATGGAGGTAGGGGCCTATCAAGGCAAAAGTTCCAGGGCTGGCAAAAGTCACAACGTGACTCTACCTACAAACTTACCTCCACTTGTACCTAGTTATTGTGGTAGCCCTCTTGTCTCAGTGTGACCGGTGTTTAAACTCTTGACCAAGTCTTACCCCTCCACCTGTGCATTAGAACCTGTTCTGCTTTGCATCTTTGAGGCAATTTTCCCTTCCAGAGTCCTGTGACCACAGGCTCTCCTGCTCTATCAGCACCTATCCCTCTGCGGATATATCGGCACTAGTCTTTCCCAGTTTTTTCATTTCCAAGGCCAATGGACAATTGTATGCACTCATTTTATTTGACTTCTCAGTTATATCTGAAACACCAGACCAATGATTTGCTTCCTAAAATTTTCTCCTTCCCTGGCTATCACTTTTATTTAGTTTTCCTTCTGCAGCTTTGACTATTCCTTTTTATTCGTCTTTATAAGTTCCTCTTCATTCACTCACCCCATAAACACTCTCTCCTCTAAGGAACTAAGCTGATCTCTCTGCTCTTTTAATTCTGTACACCAAAGCTCTTTACCAGGGTTCACACTATCTACAAGATCTGCCCACCTCTGCGACTCTACATTATAGCAGTTTCACTCATGCTAACTACGCTCAAGTCACACCGGAAACTCTGTCCTTCAAACTGACCCTTCTTCCCTCAGGGGTCCTTTTGCGCTTGCTGCTTCCTAGCTGATTCTTCCAAGAGGCTGTCCTTCTGCATCATTTCCTTTAATCAGTCCCTCTTTATCACATACTGTATTTTACTTGTTTCAAACATTGAAGACTATTCAAAATAATCCTATTTATCTATTTATTTGTATATATATTGTTTACCTTCTTCTTCCTCTAGAATACAAAGTCCATAAAAGAGGAAGATTTGCTCACATTGTTCACTGCTGTATTCCCAGGGCCTAGGAGAATCTATGGAACTTAGAGGAAACTCAGAACACACTTATCAAACGAATGAATAATGACAAGACTCCCTTCATGATTTTAGTACCAGTACCGTCAATTCCAACTCATGGTGATCCCATGTGTCGCAGAGTATAACTGCTCCATAGGGTTTTCAAGGCTGTGACTTTTCAGAAGCAGTACACCTTTTGGCTGGTAGTCAACTGCTTAACTATTTTCACCACCCTGGGATGACTTTCTTGACCTTATCAGTACATATATCTATAAATACAGATATGTTCTGAAGAATCCTGAATCTATGGCATAAATCTGCTTAATCTTCACGTGTTATAGCAGCAGGTGAGTGGATAAGTATTGATGCAACATTTTACTTGTTTCAAACATTGAAGACCATTCAAAATAATCATATTTATCTATTTATTTGTATATACATTGTTTACCTTTTTTCTCTAGAATGTAAGTCCATAAAAGAGGAAGATGCATGGAAAACTACTAGAAGAACTAAAACGTTAAAAGTCTTTCCCTTTGGAAAGTGAAAGCATAAAAGTGGAGGGTTGAGTTCACAGAAGTTATTTTTTAAAAGTTATAATCCCTACTGCAGTTTTTTATATGTTTAATTATGTGTTTATCATTTTATTTCTTTCTCTCACTGGAATCATCAAGTTGGATTTGAGCATTTTAGCACATTCTTAAAAGAAATTTCTATAAGCAATATTTTTTATATTACAGAAAAAAACTTAAGTGATATGCAAAAGAAGAAATTTGAATTTGCTTTCATTTTCTTGAAATGTGAAAATTAAATATGATTTGCAATTCTGAACCTCTTCTCATTCTTTTTAAATCATTTTTCTTCTTATTATTTTTCATTTATCCTTTTCCTTCTAAAGTCTTGGATAATTTTTAATGTTGTTCCTAATAAACTGAATCCAAAACCCTATTAATTGAATCTTTTATTCCTGCTGTATCTAATCTGTTATTCATTGTCTTTTTGAGCTATAAAAATTAACAGAAAATATTTTCTGATTTTTAAATTATTTCATTTATATAGATGGGATTTTTTAATTGTATTGAAAATATTAGTTATAGCTTATCACAAGCTTTTTCCTTAGTTATTGCCTTCCAGTTTACAGGGGAAGAATAAAAGGGTCTATGAGACTTCTGAAATGTCTAAAGTGAATATTTGTCCTTTTTTGTTTCTTTATTTGTTGTTATTTGCTTAGTTTTTTTTCACCTTTCGTTACAAGATAGGCAGAGATAAAGAGGAGTTTCTTTGTCAGCTGATACTGGTAGCTTAACAGATGTCTTTGCTAAACCAGCAGGGATGCCCTACAGAGTTAATAGAGGAGTTGAAATCACTTGGTATTGGAGTAGACCTGTTTGTAGAGAGGGAACGTAGTTGCAAAAGCCACAGCCACTTCAAATTTATGGAATTTCATTCACATCATATATTCTTAATTTGCAGAATTTCCATAGGCTAAATGTTTTATTTATTTTTACTGTCCTATATCACACTATAACGTATTGATTTGTAAAATAAAAATCCATTGAAAAATATGGTGATTCATAATATTCTTTTTTGGTATCACATAGCAACAATCTGACCAGTAAAATTAAAAGTAATTTTATTCAAAGCACTATTATTCTTCCACGTACTGAGGTGTGAATAATATTTATTAGATATGTGGGTAGCACATATCTTAGTGCGACTATTTAGCGGTAATTTTCTCAGGAGATGCCCTGGTTCATCATTATCTGTTCTTATTTTCAAGAAGGTGAAAAGGTTAAACACCAAGATGGATTCCCTTTGAACCAGATACTCCATCTATACCCTCTGCTCACAAACTGAATCCTCAATCCCTAAACCTGGTCCAGACCTTATTCCTGGTCCCATCTCTCTGGCTCTTTTGCTCAGTGACTCTTCTTCAGGAAATCTCTGTCTAGAGGCAGATGCACTGACCTGCCCAAATCTCTTTGTTGAGGTTTAGACCTTACCCTCAGGTATTGGAGAGCTGGTGACACAATGGTTAAGAGCTCAGCTGATAACCAAAAGTGTCAGCAGTTCGAATCCACCAGCCACTACTTGGAAACCCTACAGGGAAGTTCTACTCTATCCTATAGGTCTGCTAAGAGTTGGAATGGCAACGAGTTTCCCCTGCCTCTGCCTCTCAGGTATCACTTCTTATGTCTCAGTCCTAACTTTTCCATGGATTTATTTATTGATGCATTTTAAGAATAGCCTTTTCTTTTCAGGTGGGAAAAAAAGGAGAAAGACGCGCAAAAGTCTGTTTGGTAAACTGTTATTTATGTAATAAATGGATAGAAAGCTATAATGCCTGATTTGTTTAATGTCTAGGATTTTTATGTGCTAACTGAAGGTTTGAGATAATGGAGCTATGATTTTTAAATCAAGATGTTCTCTCCCACTTGTATTTTCTTTGTAGTTTTAAAGAGATAACATAAATAACAATTTTAAAGCTCATTACAATATTATTATAAATGTAGCTTATCAAATAATATTACAGAACCTATTTGAAAAAAATGCTAAATGAAAGTAAAAATGCAATGAATTTACATAGAAAGTGTATTTATGTGTTAATTCACTCACCGAATAATTCAATCCTTATTATATTCCAGGCACTGGTCTAGGTGCTGGGGACACAGTGTATTGCCTCCTCATGTCTATGAGACGATAAAACCATCCAATAGACAGATATATAATGATCACTTTTAGAAAATAGTGGAATTTTAGTGTTTCAGAGAATTGATCATGTGTGCTGTCTAACATTCACGTAGTTACACTGAAATTTGGTTTCTTTAAAAATACGTGTGAGAAAAATTTAGACTGAAGCAAGCCAATGCAATTCACTTGGCTCCAAGATGGAGAAGCTTTACTCTTACTTCTCCTCTTTATGCCTTTGTGCATCTGTGTGTTCATGATTCTAAAATCACTGCCGTAAGAAGTCAATCCTAATGTTACTGAATAGTACATGTAAAGAATGTTGAAAAGACAAATGATTTGTTTCATATATATTTACTACAATAAAGAATGCATTCATATAAACAAAAAATAAATTTTCATTCACAAAACACACCTTTAAAAGTTATTTGCAACACATATAAACAACAAAGTATTCAGAATTTGCAGAAAATTCCTACAAATCAATGAGAAAAATGCAGGTTGATGAAAAAGTCAATTATCATACTTATTTTTTGGAGGGGGGTCGTGTATACTGCAATGTACCAAATTAAAAACATTTTTTTTTTTTTAAAAATGTAGCCTAGTTAGTAGCTATATGTAGATACTAGATTCTAGGGCCAGCAAATAATTGGTACTTCTGCTGTGCCATTTACAGTAAAATGTGAAAGAAGAGCCATAAAATCATATTTAGAAACAGTACTTAAATTAGAGTTTGGTCTCTACTTTCCTAAAATTATTGTGGGAAAGTGTTTTATCTAATAGACAGAATTAGAGCCCTGTTGTTTCTGGTTTTTAAAAATGCAACGTACATTATAACTGCCCATATTTCAATATTTATTCATATTTTCTTTTATTTTTTCTGAAAGGTGTGCTAAATAAAATTTTGAAATATTTGCTCAAAATTTTGCCAATGGTTGATGAAATAATCAAATAAAAACTGCTGATTTACTCTTTCTCCTTCTGATGGATTAATGTGGATGGTTGTCCCAGAAAGTATCTCTTTTCATTAAAAATAGGATTTTCTGTTCACCTACCTGAAGGTACTGAAGGATTTTCTGCATCTCAAAATCACTTTCTGTTGGCACACATACGTGAATTATATACATATAGTGAAATTAAAAAACAACAATATGTAAAGGTGTTTCCTTCCTATAACCTTTATCCTTTCATCTTAAATTTTGTGTACCTATGAAACAGTATTTGCCTGCTCATACAGACCACTCATACTGATATCATGGTATTTGTAGTTGAACACACACCTCTGAAATCTTGGGACACTATTGAGATATTGAGATGTTTCAATGCCTAAAGAATTAATGAAAAAATTGAGTCTTAGTGGATAAAAGGCTTTGCAGAACATCTAAATGCAGTGAGTATAATTCCTTTTATGTAATTAGTTGTGAAATCTCCCCCAAAAGTTATCAGCTATTAAAAGATGCATTTAAAAATGCAGCAAATTGACAGATTGAAACAAAAAACAAGGTACAGTTTTGCAGCTTGTACACCTATATATCCATCCTTTTTCATAAGCACTTACTGCATCTACACATTGAGTAATTTTAACTCAGTGTAGAAGAATCAGTCCCTCTCTCTCTCAAATGGTGCCCAGTTACATTTTTCCAGAATGTGTGTTACAGAGCACACAGGATGCTAAAACCTCTCATGATCATTTTTCAACTGTATAGCAATTTGTGTAATACCTCCTGAACCATTTCTTCCTAGTGGAACTGTTGCAAATTAATCTACAAAAAAATACTCAAATTATAGTTTCAGTGTTTTAAAATAGAGAGTGTACACTGTGTTCTTTGATGCAGAAAGCCTTCATTATGCAATATATTCTAATCTGTTAGTCTCCTTGAAAATTTGCTGTCTACCTCTCCAAGGAGTTTATATATGTTTCCTTAATAAATACATGTTATCAGGAAACAGCTACACTCTTGAGGCATATAATCATGTGTTCAAAACTCCAAGGAGAGAATGAAAAGAGCAGGGCAGTGGAGAATTATTCACTCAGTGCATGTTAACAGCAGACACCTACAGATGTTTGCAAATGTGAGCTCAGTTGTAATGCTCCCTTTGGAAGTTTGTACGATGTAGGGTAGTTGAAACCATGACATTGTGTAGGTGACAAGAACATTTCAATATCATGAATATATATGAATTTTGGATACACATAAATGTAATGTATAGTCAACAAAAACCGCATTATTGTAATTCTCCTTTCAGTCATTCTAGGCTTTATTTTTTGTTGTTGTTGATGGGTGACATAGAGTCGATTCCGACTCACAGTGACCCCATGTGATGGCTCCAGGAGAAAGACCTGATCATCTGCTTCTGTAAAGATTACAGGGTTTTGCTATAGCTTGCGTATGTTGAAGTAAAGAAAAGGGTATACTGAATTATCAACACATTTTCAAACTTTGAAAAAATCTGATGAATACTATATTTCTTCAGCATTCAAGGGTGTGCAACTCAGAAAACTTGCAGCTAACTTTTCAAGCAGAAGGAAAAATTAAAATAAAATTATTATTGCCTTTCCCAGACCTCTTTTTTTTTTAAATTTTGTTTGTTTTGTTTTTTTATTGTGTGGGAGAAGTTCTGAGGGGGGAATTCTGCTTTTCTTCCCTTTGTGTGAATTTGCTTATGCATTTTCATTTCTCCCAAACTCTTAATTGTGACTTTATTTGCCGTTTGCTTTAATTCCTGTTTAACTCATGAAAAAGTCCTAGAGAAAATCTTCTGTAATACATGTCCTAGAACTTAAATAACTTGATAAGATATTTTGTCTGAAAAACTGGTTTTCAAGGTTGAAGAAACAGTCTCTCTTTTGCTTACTGACAAGATTTCTAACGCTTTGGCCTTAATTAAGTGACAAAATAAATTGACCAAGGAGATCAGGAAGTGTTTTGATCCAGATTATTGGAATGGAAATTTTACTTTGCTTTCCCAGTAAGTTAGAAGCCAGAATCTTTTACCATTAGATCTGACAACAGAAATTTACTCCATATCCCCTGATATAGCTTGTAGGGAGCAATAGGCCAGGGTGTATGTGACCAGAGGTTATAGCATTCTTATTCATTATGCTGTAGTTATGAATCTGCCACATTAGAGACAAGCTCTATCCATCCATTTAGCTGTCATTCCTACCATGAATGTAATACTATTATGGTGAGGGCCAAGTCCACTGCTCATGCCAGATGTTGTTAGGAATTCAATCCATCCTATATATGAACACTAGCTCCTTCAAACAACAAGATGTTGAGTGAATTACATACTGAGTAGTGAGTTCTCTTGGCATTTAATTATCCAGCTCAAAGAGACATACTTCCCTAATTGTTCCTGAGGTTACTGCCCAGCATATAAGTAAAAGAGATTTTGTTAAGGAACGGTATGATATTGGCAGCTGTAAAAACATTTCAAGTTATTGTGATGTGTCTTTTAGTGATTTTTCCCTCTTATTTCTAATGCCTGTAGGTCAGTAAAAATAAAACATCTTTTGATGTAATATCACTACGATACAATTTTAAGGAAAAAAATCAATCATAACATAAGATACATCTATTTTCATTTTTGTGTATTATATGACAATCCTTTTCCACATACTAATAATTTTGCACATGCTTGAAAATAACAAGGAAGCTTTTCTTAAAAAAAG
The DNA here is from genome assembly GCF_000243295.1 of Trichechus manatus latirostris. Taxonomy (NCBI): domain Eukaryota; kingdom Metazoa; phylum Chordata; class Mammalia; order Sirenia; family Trichechidae; genus Trichechus; species Trichechus manatus. Next base: position 701,350 of record NW_004444177.1, read on the forward strand.
AAATACATAGTTCTTTTTGAAAAGGCCACATAGCCCAGTTATCATTAAGCTAATTAATTTATAGAGGTTTACTAGAGTCAATCATATAACAATTAACAAACACTCCAGCTCATTTAAAACAACCCCATTTAATATAATACGGTTTTATGTAGTGTCAATTCAAAATGGTTTGGCAAAATGGTCTTCTACCATTCTAAAATTCTAACAAAATTATATCTTCACTACAAATAAAAAATATTTGTGTAACTTAAAAAGAGGATTTCAGGGTCTTGAACATTAAGCTTTATTTCAGAAGCATTTCTATTTTTAGGCCTCTCTAATCTCTAAATGCTTGGTTGGTAAACATCTTATTCTGCTTATTATATTTGATGTCAAGCTTATCAAGAACAAAGAAAAAGGAAACACTTTGCTTATTTATCCATATTTGTTGTTGTTGTTGTTAAGTGGCATCCATTCAGTTCCACTCATAGCAACCCTATGTACAACAGAACAAAAGACTTCTTGATCTTGTGCCATCCTCATAATCATTGCTATGCTTGAGCCCATTGTTGCAGCCACAGTGTCAATCCATCCCACTGAGGGTCTTTCTCTCTTTCCCAGACCCTCTATTTTATCAAGCATGATGTTCTTCTCCAGGGACTTGTCCCTCTTGATAATATGTCCAAAGATGTGCAATGAAGTCTCACCATCCTTGCTTCTAAGAAGCTTTCTGGTAGTACTTCTTCCAAGACAGATTTGTTCTTTCTACTGGCAGTCTATGGTATATTCACTATTCTTTCCCAACACCATAATTAAAAGGCATAAATTTTTCTTCGGTCTTCCTGATTCATTGTCCTACTTTCTCATGCATATGAGGCAGTTGAAAATACCGTGTCTTGGGTCAGGCACACCTTAGTTTTCAAGGTGACATCTTTGCTTTTTAACACTTTAAAGAGTTCTTTTGCAGTGGATTTGCCCAATGCAACACACCTTTTGATTTCTTGACTGCTGCTTCCATGGGCATTTATTACGGATTCAAGTAAAATAAAATCCTTGACAACTTCAATATTTTCTCTGTTTATCATGGTGTTGTTTATTGGTCCAGTTGGGAAGATTTTTGTTTTCTTGTATGTTGATGTGCATTCCATACTGAAGGCTGCAGTCTTTGATCTTCATCAGTAAGTGCTCAAGTCCTTTTCACTTTCAGCAAGCAAGGTTGTGTCATCTGCATATCGAAGGTTATTAATGAGACTTCCTCCAATCCTGATGCCATGTTCTTCTTTGTAGAGTCCTGCTTCTCAGACTATTTGCTCAGCATACAGATTGAATAAGCATGGTGAAAGGATACAACCCTGACACACACCTTTCCTGACTTTAAACCACACAGTATCCCCTTGTTCTGTTCCAACGACTGCCTCTTGATCTAAGTACAGGTCCCTTATGAGCACAATTAAGTGTTTTGGAATTTCCATTCTT
>NW_004444177.1:702980-708890 GCF_000243295.1 Trichechus manatus latirostris
ATATATATATATATATATACACACACACACACACAGAGATTTATATCAAGGAAAGGGCTCATGTGGTTGTAGAAGCTGGGAAGTCCCAAGTCTGTGGATCAGGCAGAAGGCTTCTCCTGACTCACATAGCTGCAGAGGCTGGTCAGCCTATGACTGGCAGGTCAGACAGGAGGCTTCCAGCTCACAGGCTGTGACAGCTAACAAATCCCAAGATGGGCAGGTCAGTTGCTAGCTCAAGTCCCAAAAACCAGAGGTCAGATGAACAGGAGCCAGCTGTAGAATCCAGAGTGAGCAAAAGCCTGCTACGCTTGCCGGAAAGTCTGTCTATATTGGATGCAGACCACACCCCCAAAGAAACAGCTCTTCCTTAGTCATATTTTGAGTGCCTTCCAACCAGAAGGGGTCATCTTCTGGCACTATACAAGACAATGTCCCAGTGCTATTCATAAGGTTTTTACTGGCCAGTGTTTTCAGAAGTAGACTGTCAGATCCTTCTTCCTAGTCTGTCTTAGTCTGGAAGTTCTGCTGAAACCTGTCCAGTATGGGTGACCTTGCTAGTATTTGAAATACTGATGGCATAGCTTCCAACATCACAGCAACATGCAAGCCACCACAGTATGACAAACTGACAGTCTCATGGGAATTTATCCATTTCAATAGTACATTTTATTAACTATATCAATTTCTGGAGAATATGAAGACCAGTTGGAGCTCTCATTTATTGCTGGTGGGAATGTAAAATGGTACAGTTGCTTAGGAAGACAGATTCACAGTTTCTTACAAAGCTAAACATAGTTGCGGCATACAATTTAGCAACTACACTCCTAGGTATTTGGGATTAAAAACATGTCCACACAAAAACCTGCATGCAAAGTTTATGGCAGCTTTATTCATAATCACCAAAAAATGAAGGCAACAAAGATGTCCTTCAATAGATGTTTGGATAAACAAATTGTGGAACATCTATATAATGGGACATTATTCAGCAATAAAAATAAATGAGCTATCAAGCCATGAAAAGACATGGATAAACATTAAATGCCTATTACTAAGAGAAAAAGTCAGTCTGAAAAGTCTACATACTATAGGACTCCAATTACATGACATTCTGAAAAAGATAAAACTATAGAGATGGTGAACAATCATTGGCTACCACACGTTCAGCAGCCATGTGTTGAATAGGTGAAGCACATGAGATTGTTTCTGGTGGTGAATCTATTCTGTATGATACTGTAATGGTGAATATAAGACATTAAATATTTGTTAAAATTCATAAAATTTTATAGCACGAAGGGTAAACTTTAATGTATGCAATTTTTCAATAAAGCATTTAGGATGCAGGCGCATCCTAGGATGCAATGCAGAATGTAACAAAATAATCTAAATGTATTACTAATGAATACAACAATCTCACCGAGAGAGGTGTAGGAATATGGTGTTGACCTAAGTAACTTTGGAAATGAGTTTATTCTCTAAGAGTCAGGGCAAAAGAAGCTACAAAATCACTCTAGTCTAGCTGATAAAGTTTCCTACAGGAGTATGGATTAACAATTCTGAAACTACTATACATGTATATTGCAATTGAGCAATTAAGTAAAGAAATGGTGGATGGTTGAGAATCCTGTTTCTCACTGTTGTAGTGGGAAATTACAGATAAGCAGGGGGATGAGGCTAGAATGACCCATGGTAAAGAGCTAGAGTTGGAGATATCAAAATGAATTCATGTTTAGTTTAATGTAGATACAGATGGTTGCATATACTAATATTTTGATGTATGTACATAAACAGGTTAGTATACAAAAATCTATTTCCTTACTATTTCAGCTGAGAGGGCCTAGAAGCAATGACACGCAAGTAGTAATGAGTGCACCAAGCTCCCACATCTTGGTTTCGAATGTCATTCTCCAGTGAATGGAACCATGACTCCTTGGAGGTATGTCTGATTTTAGGACTATAGCAAGCAATATACAAGATGAGCCTGGAGCATTTGTTGTGCCTGGAAGGAAAGGGCCACTATAAAAAATAAATAAATAAAACCCAAAGAACTCATTGTTCAAGTATGGGAGTATGTTGATGATGTACAGGAGCCAACTGAAAGAGCTCCCAGCTGCCAAAATTGAAACAATTTCAAAAATAAAATAAATAATGTAAGATTGGATTATAACCCAAAGTATAATATAAATATGCATGAGTTCATACTGATATAAATGAATTATTGAATACACAAAAAATGGGGGAGAGTATACAAGTCTCCAATGCAGAAGAAATCCAAATAATTTATGCAGATACTCTATTCTTAAAGGAGGAAAGAATAACTCCACACTCCTTACCTGTGGCCTGTGCATAATGACTTTCTTCCAAAGAGTACAGTATGGAAGGGGGATAAATAGAGTAAGTGTAAAGTGGAGAAACGTGACAAACACTACCTCAAGCCAAGTGATCACAATTAATATCAACAGTGATAAGTCATGCTGATTGTATGTAATATTGATATGATAATGATGAGACTGGCATTTCACTCCCATGGTCTTCTTCCCCAAAACCCATAACCTGATTCCAACCACGAGAAAAACATCAGATAAACCCCAACTCAAGGACATTCTACAAAATATGTGAACTTTTCTCCTCAAAACTGTCAAGGTCATCCAAAACAAGGAATATCTGAGAAAGAGTCAAGAAGAGTCTAAGGACATATGATTGTTAATATACTGTGGTATCCTGAATGGGATTCTGAAACAGAAAAAAAAAAATATTACAGAAAACTGAGCAAATCTGAGTAATGCATGGACTTCAGTAACAACGTATCAACACTGGTTGGTTAATTGTGACCAATGTACCACACTAAAGTAAGATGTTAATAACAGAAGACTGGGTGTGGAGTATATGGGACCTCAAACTACTATAGTTGAAATAACTCTTTAAACTGTTCTAAAATAAAAATTGTTGTAAAATTAAAAGTGTATTAAACATTAAATGCAAGTATATCTGTTTAATCTAACAATGTTTTACTTACTTTCTACCATGCGAAAATTTGATGACAATCCTACACTACCTATGTTCTAAAACTACTGAACCGTAATAAAACAAGAAGAATATATGGTAGTTTATTTCAAAAGTATCGAACTGAATGGTATTCTATCCAAGTTGTTGACAGATATTCCATATCTAAATACCTCAAAGTATTTGGAGGATCTTTAAAACAAGAGCATATTCTAAATTTATTAAAAACCATGCTGATGGTATTTCCAATTCCCTCTCCAGACTGTACGTAGAAATAAAAGGCAATTCAAATGTAATCAATCTCCATAAATGCCTTTTATGAAATAAACAGGTGACAACAAGGTTTCATGTGTTTTAAGCCTCAACACAGTGACTTTACACTTTGATCAGAATTAATATAACTTTTCATAAAAAACATTGATATTCATTCATTAATCAGAGTTTATGTTCTGTTACTGGGCAGCACTGTCTTGAATTACTGAGTTAAATGAAAGCTCCAGAATATTTATGTCCTTCTGATAGCCCCACTATTTAGAACAATTCTGATGAAATAGGGCCCCTTTAAAAGATGTCTTAATAAGTAAACATCTTGGAATAAACATTTAAATTGTCATTAATATTGAAATAAAAAACCCATTGCCGTCAAGTCCGTTCCAACTCGTAGTGCCCCTATAGAACAGAGTAAAACTGCCCCATAGAGTTTCCCAGGAGTGGCTTGTGGATTTGAACTGCTAAACTTTTGGTAAGCAGCTGAGCTCTTAATCACTGTGCCACCAGTGAAAACTTCTGAGTTTATGTGCATTTGAAAATATGATTCCGGGGTTGGTCAGGAAATTTGGAAAGATTGATACTTTATGAATTTTCTAGTATATATGTTCTTTTTCCCTTACTCCCTCTTCCTCCTATCTTCCTTTATGTCTGTCACATTCCTAGGGATCCCAGTCACCAGCAGGTTATGGTCATTTAGAGTTAACAGTGCTGTACTTTTGTATAATGGGGTTTCAATCAGTATAGAATTTAGTGGCAGTTATTTCAGCCTATAGAGTTGATGCTATCCTTAGCTTCTGACTTATGTTAAGATATTAAATTAGCAGTCACTTTATGGCTCAGGGTCATTAACAATTTTAACTGATCATACTCTTAATACAACTTTAGATCCCAAAAAACTACACAGATAAATTCAGGTATGGGAGTTCCCCCCACCGACCCCGCTGCCTCCCCGCCCACACCAGTCCCCTCCTGTTGACTGAACAGTGGAGGGGGCTACCTCCTAAGGTAACTGTTTAAGAAACAGCTCCTGATTGGAGTCTGACACTATTCTGACACTATTCTTGGCATTTTGAATCCACTACCAGCCCTGTCTCTTTCAGACTCTGGTTGCTTCCAGTGAGCCACTGCTACCAATTCTACTTCTGTCTTGCCGCCATGAAAGCTGTTATGTTCCTTTGGCTGTGCCCGCATTCTTGCCTTCTCTTCCTTAATGAGGAAATAACTAGAGAGAGGGGAGAGAGGAGAGGATTTAGGCACTGTAAGGATTGAATTCTGGACCACCACAACCACACCCCTCCAAAAAAACTTATGTTGGAGTTCCGGCAAAATGGCGCTCTAGGCAGAAGCACCACGCCGTCCCTCCACAGCAAAGATCCAAAAAACTAAGCCGAACAGAGAATACAACAATCCTGAAACCCTAAAACATCAAATGAAGAGATGAAGAACACAGCCAAGCACCAAATGGAGTGAGAAAACTGACAGAGAATGGAGAGCGAGGAGAGATTCATACAGAGGTCCCCTACCAGCTAACACAGCGTGGATCTGCCATCTTGGACTCCTACTGGAGAGCAGCAAACAGGGGTACAAGAAAGCAGCTTCACGGAGCTTCCAGTGGGAGACAAAACAACCGGTAATTGGCGATATACGCTTTCCAACCCCCCACACTTCTTCACCCTGACTCAGCCTCCTCTGCTTCCCACGGCCACAGTCTCTTGACAAGGAAACAGCGACTGCTTGGATTCCACACACCCGAACGGGTGGCTCTCTGAGTGCCATTTGTTGGCTGCTGGTGTTGCTTTTTTTTCCGCTTCTTTTTATTTCTTCCTTGCCTCTCCCCACCTCCCACTCCTTTCGTTCGAGTACCTCACTCTGTGCGCCATCTTTGCTTCTTCCTGAGGGGTTGCAGAGCTCTGGCAATTTGTGGTATACGCTTTCCCACTCTCTACACTTCTTCACCCACACTCGGCCCCCTCCGCTTCGCACTGACACAGACTCTTGTCCAGAAACACCAGCCCGCACTAGCTGGCTCTGTGAGTGTCATTTGTTGGCTGCTAGTGTTGCTTTTTTATTTCTGCTTCTTTTGATTTCTTACTTGCCTCTCGCCACCTCCCCATCCCTTTGCTCAAGTACCTGGCTCCCTGCACCATCTTTGCTTCTTCCTGAGGGGCTGTGGAGCTGCGTTCGAGTGTGCAGCTGCTTCGCAGTTTGGGCTGCCGCGCTGGTGGGATCCCGGGGCTTTTGTTCATTTCTTTGTTTGAATTGTTTGTTTGTTTTCTTCTCCTTTTCTTGATTTGGGAGCCCGTTCTGGCCAGGCTGAGCTGCATGTCAGGAAGACTCCCCTTTGGCTTCCGCAGACGTGCAGAGGGAACCCTGAGGACGTTTCTTTTTACATTTTTTTTTTTTTGTCTGTTTCTTTGGGGACATTTCTTGTTTTTTTTTTTAAATTTGTTTTGTTTCTTTTTCCTCTTTTTCTCTTTTTCTCTTTCTTCATTGCTCAGTTTCTCGTCTCTCTATATCTTCCTTCTCTTTCTGTTCCCTGAATACCTGGTGTTGTATACCTCTACACCTTCTAGCCAGGCTGTACTGCAACATCTAAGAGCGACTTCCCCAGACCTCATAGCTGCATTGGTGGGATCTCTG
>NW_004444177.1:716258-730849 GCF_000243295.1 Trichechus manatus latirostris
AGCTTCACCCCGGTGTCACTTGGATTCCACCTGCCCACACTGGCTGGCTCCCTGAGTGCCTTTTGTTGGCTGCTGGTGTTACTTTTTTCCACTTCTTTAGATTTCTTCCTTATCTTTCACCACTTCCCCCTCCTTTCTCTCAAATACCTGGCTCTGTGTGCCATCATTGCTTCTTCCTGAAAGGGTGCAAAACACCACTCAACTGTGAAACTGCTTCCCGGCCTGTGCCGTCACGCTGGTGGGACCTCCAGGGCATTTGTTTGCTCTGATTTGTTCTATTCTGATTGATTTGTTTGTTTTCTTTTTCTTTTTTGGCTTAGGAGCCCCTTCTAGCCAGGTAGTACTTCTTGGCTTGGAAGCTACTCCTTTACTCTATGCAGACTCACAGGGACATGCCTGGGGGCATTTTTTCCTTGTTCTTTTTTTCTTTTTTTTTGTGTGTGTCTTTGTTTTGTTTTCTTCTCTCTTTTATTCCCTTTTTGTCTTTCTCATTTCCAGTCCCTTGATTTATTCATTTTTTTCTTTAATCCATTTTTTTTCATTTTTGTTTTTCCCCTTTTCTCAGTCTCTCATCTCTACACTCCAATAGCAAGCTTCATTAGCACTCTTTTTCATTTGTGTGTATGTTTTTGGCTCCTGTTCCTCTCTCCTCTCTCTCATCTTTTGCATACCCATCTTAGCACCACATCACAATCTACGTCTTGTGCCTGCCTGCTTGCATCATGTGCTGAACATCACACTCCCAAGCAGCACAGGCACAGCCTACTGGAACCAGCCCTGCACTGATTCTCGGTTCACACTGTAATCCCTGATACATGCCACAGACAACCCATCCCAGGGACTCCCCTTCAGCTGGACCTGCCCTGCTGTACCATACCTGAGTGACTGACCCAGCCCATTGGAGAAGGAGGAGAAAAGTATCATGCCCATAGACGAACAAACAACAAAGAATGCACAGCCTGCCTGCTCAGATATAACCAAATAAAACAAAAAAGCAGGATGAAATAAACAAATCTACAATGAATAACCTAGGAAAATAACTACTGAATGCCCCAAAGTATCAGGCAATATCAAAACATTTATAAAAACAGGAAAGGATGGTTCCAGTAGACGTCCAAAATAAAACACCAGATGACCTTCCTGTAGAAGAAAAGTCACTAGGCCTAACTGATAGGGAATTCAAATCTCTAATATTCAGAATTATCCACAAGTTAAGCGAAAAGCAGAAAAAATTGAAGAAAAAAATAGACAAATTCATGGAAAATACAGACAAAAAATGGAATAATTCAATAAAATAATACAGGAACAAAATGCTAAAATAAATTCACAACTAAAAATCATACAAAAACAACAATTAGAAATCCAAAAGATAAGCAACAAGATTTCAGAAATGGACAGTGTCATAGAAGGGCTAAAAAGCAACTTTGAAAAAAAGGAAGACAAGAAAAGCAAAACTGAAGACAAAAACTTGGATACAATTCTGGGGAAAAATCAGAAAGAAGAACAAAGAAAAATGAAGAAACCCTGAGAATTATGTGGGATACAATCAAAAGCAAAAATCTACGAGTGATTGGAGTTCAAGAACGGGGGAGAAAACAGAAAACACAGAAAGTATCATTGAAGAAATGTTGACAGAAAACTTCCCCAATATCATGAAAGATGAAGTGCTGACCATCCAAGAAGCTCAACAAAACCCATATAGGATAGACCCCAAAAGAATATCACCAAGGCATGTCATAATCACACTCACTAAAATCAAAGGTAAACAAAGAATCCTGAGAGCAGCTCAAGAAAAACAAAAAGTCACATACAGAGGAGAAACGACAAGACTAAGCTCAGATTATTTGGCAGCAACCATGCAGGCAAGAAGGCAATGGGATGACATATATAAAACCTTGAAAGAAAAAAATTGCCAGCCAAGAATAATACATCTTGCAAAACTCTCGTTCAAATATGATGGTTAAATTAGGTCATTTCCAGATAAACAGAAATTAAGGGACTATGTAAAAACCAAACCAAACTTACAAGACTTATTAAAGGGAGTCCTTTGATCTGAGAACAAACATCAGAACACTGGCTGAATATAGGACACAGGATTGTACTAGCCATATACCAACCTAGGAAATGAACTCTTAAGGACTACCCAAAACCAAAAGAATTACAACAGGAAACCAGAGAGGTTAATCTGTAAATGACAACAGCACCAGAACAATAAAAGAGAGAATAAATTGTGTAGGTATAGAACCTACTAATTGAGAGGAAGGCAAGGCAATACCAAGTAATAATAGACTGGTTCAAATCTAGGAAGTTAAGAGTAAATTTCAAGGTAACCACAAAAAAAGTTAACAAACCTACTCATCAAAGTAAAGAAGAAAAGCATAAAGTCTCAGTAAAAACAAAACCTACAAAAACAAAAGAAATGAAAAATAAAATCCACAAACAAAAGGAATTCCACACAGGAGAGTAAAAGGAACAAAGAAAACATCAGCACCACAAAAAAAGCACTACAAAATGCAATCCCCCTCCTAGGAATATATCCTAGAAAAATAAGAGCCGTTACACTAATAGACACATGCACACCCATATTCTTTGCAGCACTGTTCACAATAGCAAAAAGATGGGAACAACCTAGATGGCCATCAACAGAAGAATGGATAAACAAACTACGGTACATACACACAATGGAGTATCATGCAAAGATAAAGAACAATGACGAATCTGTGAAGCATCTCATAACATGGATGAAACTGGAGGACATTATGCTGAGTGAAATAATTCAATCACAAAAGGAGAAATATTGTATGAGACCTCTACTGTAAAAACTCATGTAAAATTTTACGCACAAAAAGAAACAATCTTTGTGGGTTACGAGGAATGGGGGTGTGGGGGGGAACTAAATAGACAATAGATAAGTTGTACTTTGGTGAAGGGCAAGACAGTACACAATACTGGGGAAGCCAGCACAACTTGTACAAGTAATGGTTATGGAAACTCCATATATACATCCAAACTCCCTGAGGGACTGAATCGCTGGGCAGAGGGCTGTGGGGACCATGGTCTCAGGGAACATCTAGCTCAATTGGCATAACATAGTTTATAAAGAAAATATTCTACATTCTACCTTGGTGAGAAGCATCTTGGGTCTTAAAAGCCTGTGAGCCCCCATCTAAGATGCCCCACTGGTCTCACCACTTCGGGAGCAAGGGAGAATGAAGAGAACAAGATACAAGGAAAAGATTAGTCCAAAGGACTAATGGACCACAGCTACCACGGCCTCCACCAGACTGAGTCCAGTACAGCTAGATGGTGCCCGGCTACCACCTCTGACCGGGATCACAATAGAGGGTCCTGGGAAGAGCTGGAAAAGGATGTAGAACAAAATTCCAGCTCACACAAAAAAGACCAGATTTACTGCCCTGACAGAGTGGAGAAACCCCGAGAGTACGTCCCTCGGACATTCTTTTAGCTCAGTGGTGAAGTCAGTCCCGATATTCACAGTTCAGCCAGGGATTGGACAGCCTCATAAAACAAAATGGGACGAATGAGGCACAGCAGTCCAGGGACAAGGACTAGAAGGCAGGAGGGGACAGGAAAGCTGATGATAGGGAACCCAAGATTGAGACGGGACAGTGTTGACTGTCTTGGGGTTGTTAACCAATGTCATAAAACAATACATGTACTGACTATTTAATGAGAAACTATTTGTTCTGTGAACATTCATCTAAAATACAATAAAAAATTAAAAAAAAGAATAAGAAGTAGCAAAGAACACGAAGAATTGCCTGCAACCACTGGAAGCTAGGAGACAGAGAGGCATGGAGCATTTCCTCTCTCAGAGCCCACAGAAGGCCTAGACACAGCCAAGACCCTCATTTGAACTTTTAGTCCTCAGAACTGTGAAAGACAAAATTTTTGTTCTTAAAAGCTACCTACAGTGGTATTTTTTATTGCACCCTAAGTGACTCTGACAGGCATGAATGATGTGTACATTAATCTTGTGAGGTTAGTGTTCTACTTAACCTAAATTTTGTAGGTAAGAAAACGTTGATTTTGAAAGGTTAGATAATCCACCCAAAGTGACAAGTCTTAGTGCACTTTCTCATGTCTTGATTGATACAGACTGACTTGATTGCATCTTCTGCTCAGCAATAGCACTGATATTATAATACAGACATACTCTTTCAACAAATATCTTTTGAGCACCTGCAACATGCCAGGTATAGTTTCAGACACTGAGAGAACAGATACCAAAATGTGCAAAACTCTCTGCTCCCGGACTTTTTATTCTACTAATCCAAAAATTTTGGAGCAAAGATCAATGCAAAAAACAAAACTCTTCATTGTATGTATTATCATGTGCTATATTTTTACAAATTTTATAATGAATAAATTATTTGGAGTCAAGAATGACTCTCAGTTTTATGACTTGAGCATTTGGGTACACGGTGATACTATATTCAAAAGAGAAGGGAGGGAACGCCTTATTTCCCCCCACCCCATTTCTCATTTTGGCTCCTTGACTCAAGATCAATGCACTTTGTGAGATTAGGTAAAATGCTCCTTTGTATTTCAACACTGTGTCTTCATTGAGGTAAGTTGAATACACATATTGGCTTTTCTCTTTAAATCTAGTTCATTTCTATAGATGATTTGTGTTTGTTTATTTTTTTTTTATAAATGCTGATTTTCCAGAATCTTATTGTTTTTAACAATGGTCCTATTTATTTTGTAATTGAAAAAATACACGCAAAATGAGCTGATTTCCAAACCCCATCCCCTAAATTTTCTCTATAGTTGATCTCATTCTGACCCTAAACTGATGTTTGCAGCTGCATCTCTGCATATATTTCAATTCTCAAACCAAATATAACTTCCTAGAGTTATTGGCTGGATAACTTGCCAGGAGGCGAAAGAAAAAAGAAGTTGAGGAGAGGAAACTAGTCCTGTGAGATTATTGATTCCAGATGTTCCAATTACTCCTTTTGGGAAATTTATTGACTTAAGTTATACAAATCCTTCTCTATAAATCCTTATTCAGTTGGGTTTGGCAAAGATTGTATTTTGTTTCTCCCAAAACACCTTTATAAACCCTTAGTAGAGTTTATACCAAATAGAGGAAGAAGCAAAAAATGTCATGGTCACATTACAATCTTATGGAGTTTTAAAAACACATAGTTAACTATTTAATCCTTTTCCACTGAGAGTTGAGGTGTGTCAATACAGCACAGCATTCTAAGGCATTTCACGGTTTTCACAGAGCAGTGCCATCCTGAAATTAAACTGAATTGAAATGATGGCTCCAAATTATGTCAACTCTCTTCAAGCTTTACCCTTAAAATCTTAAAAAAGTATAGTCTCCCCAATACTCTCCTTGCCTGAATTTTATTCAAAACTTCAAAAAAAGAAAGCATATCCCACAATTAAAAGAATTATCAGTACATTTTAAAAAATCAAATGTATCTTGTACACGTATCCTGCACATCTCTTAGGAGTAATTAAACATGGGGCTATAATGTCATCTTAATTCTACCCTTTTGCTAGTTTTCATCTGGGCGATTTTGATGAAATGTACCTTATTTTCAAGTCTTATCTTAATGTAATGCTATAACTATAAATTTCTGAGACAAGTTTTTTTTTTTTTAATTTCATAACAAGCTTATCACAGAAGTATAACAAATGCTTAGACAATATGTCTTTGCTGTCCAGGGAGTTTATCTAGTGTATGATGGGACTTACAACATATATTTAATTCAAGAATAGTTCGGGGTCTAAAATGTAGGTCCCCAATGATCTAAGAAAATGACAAAACGATTTGAGAATTCTAAAGCATCTCATTGCAGGAAGAAGACATTCTCTAGCCTATTACTCTAAAGTGAAGTGAGGGCAAGGGAGATGGTCTGCCTTTAGCCTAGGTGGAGTCAATGTGCAAATATAGAGAGATAAATACTCTACTTCACTGTGAAGTAATATCATCCCTGTGAAGTATGCAATCGAAATCCCAAAGTGAAAGCTCACAATCCTACAATGCCAAACAACCAATGGGAATTCAGAGAGCTGCAATAATGTGGGGTCAACATATTCCAGGTGGATACACCAGCTCATTTGATCTGAGGGGCAATGTTTTTGTTTGTCTCAAGAATTCAAAGCTTTAATTTACAGTATTGAGTTTTGGGAAGAGCAACAAAGAGAAGAAAGAGCAATAGCATTTTTCCTTCATTACTGTATATAGCAAATGAAAATGGGAACAGTGAGGCCCTGAATGCTCCAGGGCTAGACACATCAGCTTGGTTGGGAAACTGGTTAGTGGCCTTTTAGACAATGATAAGACTCTAGTAGTTGAAGTAGTAGGGCTTAAGTGTTTCTTTGCATGCACTTTGACAAGGACAAGAGTTGAGACAGCAATAAGACTGTGGTTAAGGTGAGTAGCATTTTAGAGGAACTCCTCAAGGGCATTATTGAGTTCTGCCCAAATCTAGAGGCACTTTGAAGACCAAACCAGTCACAGTCCAGCCTAGAACAGAGGAATGGTGATGGAGTTTTATAAATTAGATTCTATACTGGATCAAATAAGTGTTATGAAACAATATAGATGACACATTCCATAAAATTCCAAGAACATTTGGAATAGAAAGAGGTAATGGATGGGGAATGCAAAGTATGTACGTGTATTTATTTGTTTGTGTGCGTATGTGCCTGTGTGTGTGCATGTGTATGTGAAACAGAGATAGAGAGAGGTATAGAGACGAAGGATGTCACATTATTGAGGCAGGGCAGTAGTAGACACTATGGCTGCTTTGTAGTCAACGGTGGTCATACAAGGCGCAGCCTAATGCAATTTTTCAGTCTTTCTCAGAAAGGGAAGAATCTTTAGAGCTCTCACAACACAGCACTTAAATGCTATGGGTGGGAACTCACACTCTCAAAATTTAACCCTGACTCTGGCCTTGAAAACTAACAATAATGTCAGGAGTCAAAAGCTGCAGTTTTTTATGGACCTCTTGATAGTTATAATGGTTAATGCTAATTACAGCTGCAAATTCAATTTGTTAACCCATTTGCCAAATATTTACTGAGTCTCTTATGTCCATAAACATAGTAAATAGGAGCCTCATGGGATACGAGGCAGAATCAGGAATTTGTTCCTGTTTTCAAGGAGATTATCACCCACAAAGGGCTATAAGATGTGAACATAAGTTATTATAATACAAAATGATAAAGTGCTATGAGAGGCAGTATTGCTACGGAGGGTGGAAAGAGAAATCACTTGGAATGATAAAAAGGATTAAACAAGGTTTCATCAAAGAGGTGACATTTGATCTGAACGATGTTGAACGGATGGAGTTAGAATACACAGAGAACGAGAAAGGACACACAAGACAGGAGGACCAGCATGAAATGGTCAGGGGCAGGAAAAGTTAGAATGCCTTTAAGAAATGGTGCCTGCTAGAATTTGACTGTCACGTAAGGTGTTTAAACTGAATAGTGAAAACAAGTTGGGAAAGTTATATTGAATCCAAATTTTGCAGCTTTTAAATGCCAGGAAAAGGATTTTGAATTTATTTCTGTAAACATTGATGGACGATTGCATGAACTATTTAAGTTATGGTTGTCTCTAAGAAGACTAAGCTAATCAGATTTGCTGTGCTAAAGTCTATTAATTCTGCATTCGTATTTCAATTTATTTGCAAAGGAAGTTATTTTTAAGTAAAATTTTGTAGTGATTCATAGACCTGGTCTCATTCACAATAATTATGAGGTGAAATCAGTTGAAAATTAACTTATTTAATAATGCTTAGACTACATGGATTTCTCTATAGTTTCCAAAGTAACCAGAATTTTGAACAGAAGTGAATTGCTGGGCTGTCAAGTGTATTACTGGACTTTTCTAGGCCCATTTTAGTCAGGCATCCATGTAATGTATACATACATCAGAAATACATGTAATAAATGGAAATAGTGTTTTAAATTTTTGAATAGTGTTCTCATTTTTTTCAAGAACTGTTAGGTATACAGACTTCTGGCCAACATGGCACTATAGACAGAAGCACCACGCCATCCCTCCACAGCAAAGACCCAAAAAACAAAGTCAAACAGAGACAAATGTCAGTCTTGAAACCCTAAGCATTAAATGAATCCATAAATGACAACAACAACAGAACAATAAAAGAGGGAATAAACAGTGTAGGTATACAACCTTCTAACGGAGAGGAAGGCAAGGTAATACCAAGTAATAATAGACTGGTTCAAACTTAGGAAGATAAGGGTAAATTTCAAGGTAACCACAAAGAAAGTTAACAAACCTACTCATAAAAAAAGAAGAAAAACATAAAGTCTCAGTAAAAACAAAACTTACAAAAACAAAAGAAATGAAAAGAAATCCACAAACAAAAGGAATTCAGCACAGGAGAGTAAGATGAACAAAGAAAGTGTCAGCAACACAAAAAAAGCCCTACAGAATGACAGCAATAAACTCACACCTATCAATAATTACACTGAATGTAAACAGCCTAAATGCGCCCATAAAGAGACAGAGAGTGACAGAATGGATAAAAAACCCAGGATCCATCAAGATGCTGACTATAAGAGACATACCTTAGAAACAAAGACATACATTCATTAAAAATCAAAGGATGGAAAAAATACATCAAGCAAACAGCTACCAAAAGAGAACAGGAGTGGCAAAACTAATCTCAGATAAAATACACTTTAAAATAAAATCCACCGTAAAAGACAAAGAAGGACACTATATAGTGATTAAAGAGATGATCCATCATGAAGACATAACCATAATAAATATCTATGCAACCAATGACAGGGCTCCAAAATACATAAAACAAACTAAAAGCACTGTAAAGAGAAATTGACTGTTCCACAATAAAAGTAGGAGATTTCAACACATCACTCTCGGTAAAAGATACAACATCTAGAAAGAAACTCAACAAAGGTACAGAAGACCTAAAGGGCACAATCAGCCAACTTGACCTCATAGACATATTTAGAACACTACACCCAACAGCTGCAAAGTACACATTCTTTTCCAGTGCACATGGAACACTCTCCAGAATAGACCGCATCTTAGGCCACAGAGAAACCCTCAAAAAAATCCAAAATATTGAGATAATACAAAGTATCTCTCTGACAACAATGTCATCTTGCTAGAAATTAACAACAGGAAGAGCAAGGGAAGAAAATGCATTACATGGAAACCGAATAACAGCCTGCTTACAAACCACTGGCTAATAGAAAAAATCAGAGATGGGATAAAAAAATTCCTAGAATCAAAAGAGAGTGACAATACATCACATCAAAACCTCTGGGACACAGCAAAGATAGTCCTCAGATGACAATTTATAGCAATAGATACACACATCAAAAAAAAAAAAAAAAGAAAAAGAAAGGGACAAAACCAAAACATTAACTACACAACTCAAACAAATAAAAAGAGAACAGCAAAAAAAAAAAAAAAGCCCACAGCCACCAGAAGAAAGGAAATAATAAAGAGCAGAGCAGAAATAAATGAAACAGAGAATAGAAAAATAGAAAGAATCAACAAAACCAAAAGTTGGTTCTTTGAATGGATCAACAAAATCAACAAACCACTGGCCAAACTGACAAAAGAAAAACAGGAGAAGAAGTAAATAACCCAAGTAAGAAATGAAATGGGAGACATTACAACAGACCCAACTGAAATAAAAAGAATTATAACAGAGTATTATGAAAAACTATGCTTCAACAAATCTGAAAACCTAGACGAAATGGATAAGTTTCTAGAAACACACTATCTACCCAAACTAACACAAGTGATGTTGACAATTTGAACAGACCTATAACAAGAGAAGAGATTGGAAAGGTGTAAAAAAACTTCCAGGAAAGAAAAGCCCGGGCCCAGATGGCTTTACTGGAGAATTCCACCAAACATTCAGAGAAGAGCTTATACCAGTACTACTCAAACTATTTCAGAACACAGAAAAGGAAACAACACTTCCAAATTCATTCTATGAAGCCAGCATAACCCTGATACCAAAACCAGGTAAAAGGACCACAAAAAAAGAAAATTACAGACCAATATTTCTCATGAATATAGATGCAAAAATTCTAACGAAATTCTCACCAATAGAATTCAGCATCATATAAAAAAAATAATAATAATACACCACAACGAAGTAGGATTCATATCAGGTATGCAAGGATGGTTCAACAGTAGAAAATCAATCAATGTAATCCACCACATAAATAAAAGGAAAGAAAAGAATCACCGTATCATCTCAACTGATGCAGAAAAGGCATTTGACAAAGTCCAACACCCATTCCTGATAAAAAACCTCAATAAAATAGGGATAGAAGGCAAATTTCCAGCATAATAAAGGACATCTATGCAAAACCAATGGCCAACATCATTCTTAATAGAGAGAGGCTGAAAACATTCCCCTGAGAACAGGAACAAGAAAAGGATGACCTTTATCACCACTCCTATTTAACATTGTGCTGGAAGTTCTAGCTAGAGAAATAAGGCAAGAAAAAGAAATAAAGGGCATCCAAATTGGTAATGAAGAAGTGAAACTGTCCCTATTTGCAGATGACATGATAGTATACCTAGAATACCTGAAAGACTCCACGAGAAAACTACTGGAACCAGTAGATTCAGCAGAGTAGCAGGATACAAGATAAACATACAAAAATCAGTTGGATTCCTATACACCAATAAAGAGAACAGTGAAAAGGAAATTAGGAAAACAATACCATGTATAATAGCCCCTAAAAAAATAAAATACTTAGGAATAAATCTAACAAGGGGTGTAAAAGACCTATACAAATAAAACTACAAAACACTACTGCAAGAAACCCAAAGTGATCTACATATATGGAAAAACATACCATGCTCATGGATAGCTAGACTCAACATTGTGAAAATGACAATTCTACCCAAAGCAATTTACAAATACAAGGCAATCCTGATACAAATAACAACAACACTCTTCAAAGAGATGGAAAAACTAATCATTAACTTTATATGGAAAGGGAAGAAGCCCCAAATAAGTAAAGCACTACTGACAGAGAAGAATAAAGTTGGAGGACTCACACTACCTGACCTCAGAACATACTATACAGCTACAGTAGTCAAAACAGCCTGGTACCGGTATAACAACAGATACATTGACCAATATAACAGAATTGAGAACCCAGATGTAAATCCATCCACCTACAGTCACCTGATCTTTGACAAGGGCCCAAAGTCCATCAAATGGGGAAAAGACAGTCTTTTTAACAAATGGTTCTGGCAAAACTGGATATCCATCTGCAAAAAAATGAAACAGGGCCATACCTCACACTGTTTATAAAAACTACTTCAAAATGGATCAAAGACCTGAATATAAAGCCTAAAACTATAAAGTTCATAGAAGAAAAAATAGGACCAATATTACAGGCCCTAATACACGGCATTAACAGGATACAAACCATAACTATCAACACACATAGCCCAGAAGATAAGCTAGATTACTGGAATCTTCTAAAAATCAAACACCTATGCTCTACAAAAGACTTCACCAAAAGAGTAAAAAGAGAACCTACAGACTGGGAAAAAATTTTTGGACATTGCAAGTCAGACAAAGGTCTAATCTCTAAAATCTACAAGAGAATCCAACACCTCTACAACAAAAAGACAAATAATCCAATTAAAAAATGGGCAAAGGAAATGAACAGACACTTCATCAATGAAGACTTTCAAGCAGCCAACAGACAGATGAGGAGATGCTAGGGATCACTAGCAATTAGAGAAATGGAAATTAAAACCACAATGAGATACCATCTCACCCTGGCATTACTGGCACAAATCAAAAAAACTGGAAATAACAAATGTTGGAGGGGCTGTGGGGAGATCGGAACGCTTACGCACTGCTGGTAGGAATGCAAAATGATACAACCATTTTGGAAAATGATATGGCGCTTCCTCAGAAAGCTAGAAATAGAAATACCATACGATCCAGCAATCCCACTCCTAGGAATATATAGAGAAATAAGAGTTGTCACTCGAATAGACATATGCACACCTATGTTCATGTCAGCATTGTTCACAATAGCAAAACAATGGAAACAAACCTAGATGCCCATCAACAGATGAATGGATAAACAAACTATGGTACATGCACACAACGGAGTATTAGGCAATGATAAAGAACAATCATGAATTTGTAAAGCATCTCATAACATGGATGAAACTGAAGGACATTATGCTGAGTGAAATAAGTCAATCACAAAAGGACAGATATTGTATGAGACCTCTACTGTAAAATCTCATGAAAAGGTTTACACAGAAAAAGAAACAATCTTTGATGGTTACAAGGGATGGGAGGGGTGGGAGAGGAATACTAAATAGACAATAGATAAGTTGTAACTTTGGTGAAGGGTGAGACAGTACACAATACTGGGGAAACCAGCACAACTTGTACAAGAAAAGGTCATGGAAACTCCAAATACATATCCAAACTCCCTAAGGTACCGAATTGTTGGGAAGAGGGCTGTGGGGACCATGGTCTCTGGGAACATCTAGCTTAATTGGCATAACATAGTTTATAAAGAAAATATTCTACATTCTACCTTGGTGAGTAGTGTCTGGGGTCTTAAAAGCCTGTGAGCAGCCATCTAAGATACCCCATTGGTGTCACCCCTTTGGGAGCAAGGGAGAATGAAGAAAACTAAAGACACAAGGCAAAGATTAGTCCAGAGTACTAATGCACCATGAGACTGAGTCCAGTACAACTAGATGGTGCCCGGCTACCACCACTGACTGCTCTGAGAGGGATCACAACAGAGGGTCCCAGACAAAGCTGGGGAAAAATGTAGAACAAAATTCTAACTCTCAATAAAAGTCCTGACTTACTGGCCTGACAGAGACTGGAGAAACCCTGAGAGTATGGCCCCTGGACACCTTTTTAACTCAGTACTGAAGTCACTTCTGAGGTTCACCCTTCAGCCAAAGATTAAACAGATCTGTAAAACAAAATGAGACTAAATGGGCACACCAGCCTAGGGGCAGGCAGGAGAAGGCAGGAGGGGACAGGAAAGCTGGTAATGGGGAACCCAAGGTCAAGAAGCAGAGAGTGCTGATGTGTCTGGGGTTGGCAATCAATGTCATAAGACAGTATTTGTATTAATTGTTTAACAGTAATTGTTCATTTAACAGTAATTGTTTGACAGTATGTGTATTAATGTGAAACTTATTTGCTCTGTAAACCTTCATCTAAAGTACAATAAAATAAATTAAAAAAAAAAAAGAATTGTTGGGTAAAAATAAGAGTACAGATAAATGGACTAAAAATATCTTCAGAAATCATACTTCTTATTCATATAACGTTTGGGAAGCTTGTAGGGACTACAGAAAGTTGGAATATTTTAAATGTGTAGTGATTCAATAAACAGTAGGAATTCAAAAAATTGCTGTTGATTGTTTCACTGAATAGTCAAACCAATCTCCGTTTGATGTGTGAGGTGCTATTTCATCACTTATCATTGGTAGGAAGACACATATCTGATAAATCTTATATTTTAATTTACTTTCATAATTGGTAGTTTGTTTCTACGAGATTAGCATTTTTCTTTTTTCTCCTAAATTTACTTTCAACTTAGTCTGTAACTACAGCATTAAATTGAAAATGATGTAATTCCCATTACATCAACTTTATTAACATTAACAATCTATGCGAGAGACATTGGCTTTGTATAGTTTCCCTAAAAAAAAAAAAAAAAAAAAAAGCAAAATTTAAAAAAAAAACAAACTCCCTGTTTGGTGTGCCTAGGTATGATGTCATCATTACCAAGTAGCTTGTCACTTCATCAAGGCCCTAGTCAGAGGTCAGCTAATCTTTTCGAAAGCTTGAGAATGGTCACCAAATATGCTTTTGGAAGAAATAGTTTATGGTGTCCTAGTACAGCATACACTGGCAAGCAACCACTGAAGCCGAGGGAAAGAAAGGAAACGTCATGAGATATTGTAAGCATTAAACGAATGACGTTTGTGGAAGTGGTTAGCATAGGTCCTGGTGCATAGTAGATGTCCAATAGTTTTCTCTCTCTCTCTCTCCTTTTTCTCAAGTAATAAGAAAAATCCTAATATATGCAATATTTATATATTGTTGTCATTAGCCGTCATTGAGTCGATTCTGACTCATGACAACTTTATGTAGAGCAGAGAGAAATGTTGCCTAGTTCTGCACCATCCTCACAATCACTAGCATGTTTATGTCCATCATTGCGGCTGTTGTTCCAATCCATCTCACCGAGGGTCTACCAAGTGCTCATTGTCCTCTGCTTCACCACACTGATGTTCTCCTCTAGTGATTGATCTCTCCTGGTGACATATACAAAGCAAGTGAGTTGTGCAATATTCCGTTATGGTCCATAAGGTTTTCATTGGCTAATTTTTGGAACTAGATCGCCAGGCCATTCTTCCTAGTCTGTCTCAGTCTGGAAGCTCCACTGAAACTGGGTGAACCTCTGGTATTTGAAATACTGGAGGCATAGCTTCTAGCATCATAATAACATGCTAGGCACCACAGTATGACAAACTGACAGATAGGTTGTGGGTATATATA
>NW_004444177.1:730949-743049 GCF_000243295.1 Trichechus manatus latirostris
TATACAAAATATATGTAAATATTATGTTGGTTGATGGAAATTGATTCAGTTTGATTATTTGTTTCACTTTCAAAACAATTTGTTAATTAGTAAAGTTAAGATTATGCCTACATGGTGTCAAAAACATGGAAGAAAATGTAAAAAAAAGTCATTCATTACATCACATTTAGCTAGATAGAGTGTAATCTTATAGATAAGAATTTTTATTTTTATGCCACCGAATTATCATGCACATATAAAAGTCTAAAGCAACTTAAAAAAAAGTATAGAAACTGTTACATGCTGTCGTTTAATGTTAAGATTTATAAAAGGCTTATTAAACCTGGAAAACATTTCCATGATGAGTAATATGTATACCAAATACATTCATTTATTAAATATTTAGAACCTAAGAGCCACCTAGCTGTAGAGTCACCCAATTGACTTGTCTGCCTGGCTTCGGTGGGGGTGCCCTTCACTCCTTAGTGCTTTAACTCCACCTTCTCTTAACAAGTGCTCAAGGAAAGACAGTGACCTTCACAGGTAGAGGAGAACAGTTTGGGGATTAAAGGTATTCAAATGTGTCTCTGCTTGAAAATATTAATCAAATTCTCAAGATTTATTTGTTGGAGACCAGACCAGAGGATGCCAAGTATCTAAGGCTGACTCTTTTATCTATTCTAAGCTCTGGTTTCTTCATGAAGACTCTATTTAAAAATAAAATGTATTCACATGTCAGTTGAATTTATTTCTGCCTAATCACCTCATCAAAACACATCATTTGAGGATCTGAAATATTTATTTTATGTGTGTTATTTTCAGTAGTCTAGAGCAACATAGCTCCATTTCTTCAGCATTCTGAACACAAATTTTACTGCCTGCAAATAATTTAGTGGAGTAATGGAATTGTCTGATTTAGCTGGAAGCTTGGCTTTTCCTCATCATTCATAAGTGACTTCGTTTTCCAGAAATTCTTCTTTGTACATGTCAGACTTACTGAGCAAACCTACTCACTGTGAGGAAAATGTTCATGTACCCCTGTGATCCCATAAACTGAGGTCAAGGGGTGGAAGAGAGAGGTTAAGAGGGAAATGTTGATTTCTCTTTTTTCTCTCTGGGGATATAAGCGTTTAGCACACAGCACTGGGAGCTAGGTGAGTTATTCTGCTACACAAAATAACAAAGCGTCTGGGAAAGCATTAATGTGCAAGAAGGGGAGAAATTCCTTTAGGTTCATGAAGTTTTGATCAGACTGTTTTGCAGCGGCAAATGTTTGAACATAGTGAACATTTTGACATCTAGAATGCAAAGAATACAGTTCAGACACTTGGTGTTAGTTAGAATAAGCAAAATTAAATAATAATAATATCATTGGCCAGCATCAACCCTTTGGGGTGTGGCTGTACTTCTTGATGCTAACAAAATCTAGTGTTAATGTGGGAAACAACTTGATATTTTTTTCCTTGACCCTGAAACATAACCAGGTGGACTCAGTCATGTCTCTTGTGTTGGGATAGTTTCTTGAAGCCCTGTTGTTGTTGTTAGTTGCTGCTGGGTTGATTCTGACTCATGCCAACTCCATGTGTGTCAGAGTAGAACTATGCTTTGCAGGATTTTCAAGGCTGTGGCCTTTCAGAAGCAGATTTCCAGGTCTGTCTTCCAAGGTGCCCCTGGGTGGGTTCAAACTGCCAACATTTAGGCCAGTAGCCCAATGCTAAACATTTGCGCCACCCAGGGATTCCTATTCTTGAAGTCCTAGTGGTCTCCAAGTGTGTTTCAAGGAAGTTAGCCTGAAGGCAATAGAAGAGAAAGTCTCACACCAAAGTCTCTCACATCAAATCATGTGGTTCACTAAATTACAGCAAAAAGCAAGGGGAAAAAAGTGGAGCAGGCAAGCACAAGCAGATTGGAAAGACCATAACACCAGTTATAAACCGTTCATGTTTTCTGTCTCTCTGCCACATCCTTCTTGCACATTAATGAAGCCTTCCCTGCTTATGGTGCCATTGCAGAGAGTAGAGTGTAGGGTGAGCAAGGGGGTTCAGTAAGAAACCTGAAACCAGCATACACTTGCTCCAGTACAGAAGCACAGGACCAAGCATGTCTGGCCAGTAGCTGTAGCTCACTGACAACTTGAGAAGCAACTTCAGATTTTATCTGCAAATCTCATGTAGGAGACTTATGTGGCCAGAATCGGTATCACCAACAATTGATGACTATTTGGTGTCCCTTAGCTATTAGTGCTTACTTGACCCTTTTCTTCCTTTCAATCTATATTCAGCAAACTTAGGCTCAACAATTTTCAAAAGCTACTTACTATTTATACTTAGTTTTAACTATCCTATTTGTTTCTCTTTAGAAGCGAGGATGATGAGACTCGGTCTCATGTACTTTGGACATGTTATTAGGAGGGACCAATCCCTAGAGAAGGGTATTATGTTTGGTAAAGTAGAGGATCAGTGAAAAAGAGGAAGACCCTCAACGAGATGGATTGACACAGTGGCTGCAACAATGGGCTCAAGCATAACAAAGATTGTGAGGATGGCACAGGACCAGGCAGTATTTCCTTCTGTTGTACCGGGGGTAGCTATGAGTCAGAACCAGCTAGAGTGCACCTAACAACAACATTTGTTTTTCCTGTCTTCTATGGAAGAATTTAACAATCTTAAGTAATACAGCAATAGTATTCTTTTAGGTTGGGATGTCAAAATATTCATGGTGTCAAAGTGGATGCACGATAAAGTCAAACTTTGGGTATTTCCAGTTATAACTCTGAGCTTACTAAAAATGTTTTGTAGGTTCTTGTAGCATTCTTGGACCACCCAGGTGGATTGCCTCTCCCAGGCTTTCCCCATCATATGAATCATGTAGCTGGAAGCTAGAAGCATAATCAGCAGTTCATCAGATACATAATATTTCTCCTCCTGATCTCCTCTTCCTCCTTTTCCTTCTCTTTATCCTTCTAACCTCCTCTTTTTTACTTCTTCCTGATAATTCTGATTTGGAAATTTTTGGTTACATTCTTGCAAATCATTTATCCCTTAATTCTGTATCCAATTGTAATTTATTTTACCTCATGTGAGTAATAGAAAACAAACTCACTAGGTACTAAACTAATTAAAGCCCTACTGTGAACTGAGAAGCAGATGAAATATTGACTACTGAACCCTGCTCTAATTATGGCTACTGCCCGCTAGCAACAGGTGGGTGTTACTGAGGCCTACTCTTTCTATTTTTGATAGGACCAAACTTATGCAACTCTGGATGTGGACAAAATGCACATCAAGAGATTAAGCATTGTCAAAAGTTATGGTTAGTTTATTAAAAGAACTGGTTGAAAAAATCCATATCATAAAAATGAATATAATCTCTGTACAATTGATTCTTGTTCTGTATTGACATGATTGGACATGTTGGTTAAAAGGACAAGTCACACCAAAACATAGTAGGAGGAATATATATATTTCTATCTTTTAGAGTGCTTGTAATGATTTTTCATTTATATCTGTTAGGCAAGGAATGTAAAAAATATAAAAACTGTGTGTTGTTTTTAGCTACAATTGAGTTAACCCTGACTCATGGCAAAGAATTTGTAATTCTTGCATCAGCAACAGTGCCACATCTTTTCCCATTTTATTTTTAATTTTTTGTAAGCTTTATATATTTAACCATAATTAAAGAAAAAAAGTGTCATTTACTATTGGAACCTTTTGCATTCCTTCTTAATTTAAAATATTTTTATGTTAATTATCTAAATTTAGATATTTATTTTAAACATTTAAGTATAAATATTTAACTTAGAATTTTAAAAATTTTGTGGTAAGGTTTTGTAAATATCTTCTGTTCAGCTCTTTTACTTCATTGTTTCTTCCATTCACTTTAGCTACTCTTTATGTTCAAGAGTAACTTTCAGAGTCTCTTCTGACATCTATTTGGGTCTTTTCTTTCTATTTATTGACCTTTTGCTTTCTTCATGTATGATGCCCTTGATGTCATCCCACAACTTATCTGGTCTTCAGTCATTAACGTTCAATGCATCAAATCTGTTCTTGAGATGGTCTCTAAATTCAGGTGGGATATCCTCAAGGTCATATTTTGGCTCTCGTGGACTTGTTTTAATTTTCTTCAGCTTCATCTTGAACTTGCATATGAGTGATCAATGGTTTGTTCCACAGTTGGCCCCTGGCCTTATTCTGACTCATGATATTGAGCTTCTCCATTGTCTCTTTCCAAAGACGTAGTCAATTTTATTCCAGTGTATTCCATCAGGAGAGTTCCATGTGTATAGACGCTGTTTATGTAACAACATAAGATATTTGCAGCGAAGAAGTCATTGGTCTTGCAAAATTCTCTCATGCAATCTCCAGTGTCATTTCTATCACCAAGGCCATATTTTCCAACTACTGATCTTTCATCTTTGTTTCCAGCTCTCACATTCCAGTGACCAGTAGTTATCAATGCATCTTGATTGCATGTTTGATCAATTTCAGACTGCAGAAGTTGGTAAATATCTTCAATTTCTTCATTTTTGGCGTTACTGTTTGGTATGTAAATTTGAATAATAGTCATATTAATCAATCTTCCTTGTAGGCCTATGGATATTATCCTATCGCTGACAGAGTCGTACTTCAAGATAGATCTTGAAATGTTCTTTTTGACAATGAATGTGATGCTATTCCTCTTTAATTTGTCATTCCCAGCATAGTAGACCATATGATTATCTGATTCAAAATTTCCAGTACCAGTCCATGTCAGCTTACTAATGCCTAGGATATCTATCTTTATGTCTTCCATTTCATTTTTGACTACTTCCAATTTTCCTAGATTCATACTTTATGCATTCCACATTTCGATTATTAATGGATTTTTGCAGCTGTTTCTTCTCATTTTGAAGTTAAAGAACTGGACAGAAGATTCCAAAGAGTGGATTGAAAAGACAAAGTAAAGTATTATAATGAAATGTGCAAAGATCTGGAGTTAGAAAATGAAAACGGAAGAACACACTCGGCATTTCACAAGCTGAATGAACTGAAGAAAAAATTCAACCTTAAGGTGCAATATTGAAGGATTCTTTGAACAAAATATTGAACAATATGGGAATCATCAAAAGAACATAGAAGGAATACACAGAGTCACTGTACCAAAAAGAATTGTTCAACATTCCACCATTTCAGGAGGCAGCACATGATTAAGAACCAATGGTACTGAAGAAAGAACCAAGCTACACTGAAGGCATTCAGGAAAAACCAGGCTACAGGAGTTGACCAAATACCGACTGAGATGTTTCAACAAAGGGCTTCAGAGCTGTAGTTGCTCACTGTCCATGCCAAGAAATTTGGAAGATAGCTACCTGATCAATCAACTGGACCAAACCAAAAAAAATCCCATTGCCATCAAGTTGATTCCAACTCATAGTGACCTATAGGTCAGAGTAGAATTGCCCCATAGAGTTTCCAAGAAGCGCCTAGTGGATTTGAACTGCCAACCTTTTGGTTAGCAGCGATAGCACTTAACCACTATGCCACCAGGAAATGGACACAAATATGGATCTCAACCAACTGGAAGAAATTCATATTTGTGCACATTCCAAAGAAAGGTGATCCAACAAAATGTGAAAATTATCAAACAATATCATTAATATCACACAGAAGTAAAATTTTGTGGAAAATCATTCAAAAGTGGTTGCAGCAGTACATTGACAGGGAATTGCCAGAAATTCAAGCTGGATTCAGAAGAGGATGTGGAACGCAGGATATCATTGCTGATGTCAGATGGATATTGGCTGAAAGCAAAGAATACCAGAAAGCGGTTTACCTGTGCTTTTATTGACTAAGAACAGGCATTCGACTGTGTAAATCATAACAAATTATGGATAACATTGCAAAGAATAAGAATTCCAGAACACTTAACTGTGCTTAAGGGAAAACTGTACATAGACCAAGAGGTAGTTGTTCAAACAGAGCAAGGAAATACTGCACTGTTTAAGATTAGGAATTGTGTGTGTCAGGGTTGTATCCTTTCAACATACTTAATCAATCTGTATGCCGAGCAAATAATCTGACAACCTGGACTATACAAAGAAGAATGCTGCATCAGGATTGGAGGAAAACTCATTAACACCTGCTATATGCAGATAACCCAACCTTGCTTTGTGAAACTGAAGAGGACTTGCAGCACTTGCTGATGATCAAAGACTACAACCTTCAGTATGAATTACACCTCAACATAAAGAAAACAAAAATCCTTACAACTGGACCAATAAGCAGCATCATGATAAATGGAGAAAATATTGAAATTGTCAAGGATTTCATTTTACTTGGATTCACAATCAACACCCACGGAAGCAGTAGTCAAGAAATCATATGACCCATTGCATTGGGCAAATCTGCTGCAAATGTTAAAAAATGTTAAATGTTAAAAAAAACTTGCATTAAAAAAAAAGATGTGACTTTGAGGACTAAGGTGCGTCTGACCCAAGCCATGAAGTTTTCAATTGTCTCATATGCACGCGAAAGCTGGACAGCGAATAAGGAAGACGGAAGAATTGATGCCTTTGAATTATGCTGTTGGTGATGAATGTTGAATGTACCATGGAGTGCCAGAAGAACCAAGAAATCTGTCTTGGAAGAAGAAGAGTCAGAAAGCACCTTAACAGAAAAGATGGCAAGACTTTGTCTCAAGTACTTGTTACATGTTATCACGAGGGACCAGTCCCTGGAGTAAGACATCGTGCTTGGTAAAATATTGAGTCAGCAAAAGAGAGGAATACCCTCAAAGAGATGGATTGACACAGTGGCTGCAATGATGGACTCAAGCATAGAAACAATTCTGAGGATGGCTCAGGACTGGGCAGAAATTTTGTTCCGCTGTACAAAGTATCTCTATGATTTGAAACTGACTTGTCTATGCCTAACAACAAAAATGTTTGTAAGTAACAGGATCAGGAAATATGTAGGAATCTAGAAAGAACTTGTATATTTAGCAAATAAATGCGTGAAGTGTGCAATAACTTCAGCTGGCCTTGAGGATATAGCTTTTTAATCCTGGGAAGAGAGCCAACATGGCTATCTCTTTGTAAACACTATGCCTTAGACAACAATATCAACAGACTGAAGGACATCTGAAATCCCATCTCCACCAATCATTCACTCAAGACTGAAACCTTATTGTATATACACCCACCATTAAACGAATTACTCTCTTTTCCAGGGTGAGTTGTAGGTTTCATTTTTTCACTAAGCATTATGCATGCTTGAAGGAATTTTTCAAATTTAATTAGCTTGTTTTAATTTTCTTTTTATTAGACAAGATGATCTTTGATAATAACAAAAGGAAAGATCATACCTACACCCAAGGAAACACCAAGCTCTTTTTAATCTATTTTAGTTGAGATAGTAAACATATCTATCTAAATGTATTGTGATGGTGGTAAACGAGAGTACTCTTCTGCTCAGTTTCTTATTATTAGCCAACTAAAACATAGGCTTCACATGCTCTAATTAGCAGCCACACAAAATATTCTATTTCCTGCTTCAGGAGTAGAATGTTTAATTAAGTTACAAAACACAGTTTGCAATTAATTACATTCGGTCTGTTTCTCTATGTTCTACATTTATTTGCCAAAGGGTAAATAAAGCTGGCTGACTAGATAATCATAGACTTGAAGCTCAAAATCAGATAAATATCTTCCTAAGTGTGGTGGGAGGGAGTCACTGTTCTTACCAACTATATTGTACTTTAATTTGAACTGGCTAACCAATTTGAAATAAGGTGAAGTCCAGTACATAGTCAATTCAGGTGGTAACAGGAACTCCTATAGCTTTAGCATTTAGCACATACTGTTGTTGTCATTAGCTGTCTTTGAGTCAGCCCCAAGTCATGGTGAGCCCAGGATCAGACCGTTGTGAAACACAGGGTTCACACTGGCTGATTTTTGGAAGTAGGCCATCAGGCCTTTCTTCCTAGTTTGTCTTAGTCTGGAAACTCTGCTGAAATCTGTTCAGCATTACAGCAACATGCAAGCTTCCACTGACAAATGAGTGCTGGCTACACTGCATGAAAGGCAAAAGTTCTACCCACTGAACCACCACTGCCCTCAAGCACATATTAGGAGGTGTTCAATAAACACTGGACAGAAAGAAAGAGGGACAGAAGGAAGGGAGGGAAGAAGGAAGAAAAAAGGGTAGGCGGGGAGGGAGGAGGAGAGAAAAGAGAACAAAATCAGGAAATAATGAATCCAGTGAATGAATACTAAATGATCTTTTGATGCTCCAGGAGTGTCTTCTGAACAAATAGAAGAGTTGAGAGAATGTTGGACTGTAAGCTGAGCCCTGGGTTTTAGTGATAATGTGTCTCATGTCACAAAATAACCTCTGAAAGTCACTTTACCTTTCCTGAATTCAGTTCTTCACTGAATATTTCCAGATGTTCACGTGGAGCCTGAAACTCAAAGATTGTATCTTTCCCTTCATACCCAACCTACCTTCTATTAATGCATTATCGTCTGTGGTAGTTCATTTGCAAAAATGGCTCCAAATGTTCTCCTCTCTGAATCAGCAACTCCTTGCAATGTGACTAGCAGCTACTCCTATCAAAGAATAGAGTCTATTTTCCCACCCTTTGAATATGGGCTGGTCTTGTGACTTCCTTTGTACAAAAAATATGGCGGAACAGACGGTGTGCTTGTTCTGAGCCCAGTACTCATATTCCTTGCCTGCTTCTGTTAGTTGTCTTATATAACTGCCCAGCCTCAATGTGAAAAGGTCTGGACTAGCCTGCTGGAGGATGAGGAACCACATGGAAAAGAGACTAGCCATTCTAGCCAGGCCATCCTACAGCTAACCCAGCACCTGGTTGCAGACAAGTGAGTAAACCCAGCTAACATCAGCTGAGCCTGGCCCAGTTCAGCAGAACTACCTAGTTGGCTAACATATTCACAAACAATAACAAATGGTTGACGTTTGAAGTAATTTAGTTTTAAGGTGCTTTGTTACTCAGTAAAAGCTAATAGATACACTACCTTTCTAGAAACATTGAAGTCATTCTTCACTCTTTCCTTTAGTCTCTACAAGTCAGTCACTACGTCCTGTGTATTTGGCATCAGGAGAAACTTATTTTTCTGATTTTCTACTGAATCAGATAAAACATGACTATAGCATCACGTGATCTCATTCATAAACAAGGTCCCTGGATAGTGCAATGATTTGCACTCAACTGCTAACTGAATGGTTGGCAGTTTGAACCCACCTAGTGGCAACATGGAAGAAAACGCTTGCAATCTGCTTCTGAAGATTGCTGTTGTTGTTGTTACATGTCCTTGAGTTGGTTCCAACTCAGAGAGACTGTGTAGAACAGAATGAAACACCTTCCAGTCCTGCTCCATCCTCATAATCATTGTTAATGCTTGATCCCATTGTTGCAGCAACTCTGTCAGTCCATCTCATTGAGGGTCTTCTATTTTTTTGCTGACCCTCCACTTTACCAAGCATGATGTCCCTCTCCAGGGACTAATCTCTCCTAATAATGTGTCCAAAGTACATGAGACGATGTCTCACCACCCTTGCTTCTAAGGAACGTGCTGGTCATACTTCTTCCAAGACAGATTTGCTTGTTCTTCTGGCATTGATGGTATACCCAATATTCTTCGCCAACACCATAATTCAAAGTCGTCAATTTTTCTTCTGTCTTCCTGATTTATTATCCAGCTTTGGAGTGTGTGTGAGGCAACCGAAAACACCATGGCTTGGGTCAGGCGCACCTTAGTCGTCAAGGTGACATCTTTGTTTTTAAACAGTTTAAAGAGTTTTTTTCAGTAGACTTTTCCAGTGATTTCTTGACTGCTGCCTCCAAGGGCATTGATTGTGGATCCAAGGAAATTGAAATCCTTGACAACTTCAATCTTTTCTCCATTTATCATGATGTAGCTTATTGGTCCAGCTGTGAGGATTTTTGTTTTATGTCGCGGTATAAACCATACCGAAGACTGTAGTCTTTGATCTTCAGCAGTAAATGCTTCAAGTCCTCTTCACTTTCAGCAAGCAAGGTTGTGTTATCTGCATATCAAAGGTTGTTAATGAGTCTTCTTCCAATCTTGATGACTCGATCTCTTCATATAGCCCAGCTTCTCAGATTATTAGCTCAGCATACAGATTGAATAAGTATGGTGAAAGGATACAACACCGACACACACCTTTCCTGACTTTAAACCATGCAATATCCCCTCGTTCTGTTCAATGACTGCCTCTTGGTGTATGTACAGGTTCCTCATGAGCACAATTAAGTGTTCTGGAATTCCCATTCTTCACAATGTAATCCATATTTGTTATAATTCACACAGAAGAATGCCTTTGCATAGTCAATAAAACACAGATAAACATCTTTCTGGTATTCTCTGCTTTCAGCCAGGATCCATCTGACATTAGCAATGATACCCCTTGTTCCAAGCCTTCTTCTGAATCCAGCTTGAATTTCTGACAGTTCCTTGTTGATGTACTGTTGCAATTGCTTTTGAATGATCTTCAGCAAAATTTTACTTGTGTGTGACATTAATGATATTGTTTGATAATTTCCAGTAATTGTAGAAATTATCCATAAAGATTACAGTAAAGAAAACCTTGTGGAGCTCAGTTGTACTCTGTAACACATAGGGTCGCTATGAGTCAAAATTGACTCAATGACAACAGTTTTTTTTGGGTTTTATGTACCAAACACTGTTCTAATCCATCATATAAATTATTCTCTGAAATATGTGTTCCTACATGAAATCACTTATGAAAAAGATCATAGCTATTTCTTTATTTTTCCATGTTGTCTTTTTTTTCCCTCTGTTCCTTCCTTTTCTTTCCTTTATTTTTTTTCCCATCCTTTCCTTTTTTTGTTTTTTTAAAGAATACCCAGACTTTCGGTTTATTTGTAGAAACTCAGGCTGTTTTCAGTTCCCTAACTCTCTCATAGCCAGGGTTTTAATGCATATAATTTTTAAGGGGAATAATAGCTTAAGAAATATGGTTTCAGTAGCTATAACTCATATCTACATTTCTTTTTTTATATAACAGATCAGTCATAGTTTCAATGGATTTTGGAGATTAAAAACCTATGGATTTGGTGATTAAATTGGACTTAATACATCACTGTCATTGGATTCCCATTAAGAATATGAGTGTGTTCTAGAATGAAAAACAAAATTTTTGTATGTGCATTATTTAGAATAGATTGAAATTGTCACCTTGAAACATTAATGGCTATAAATAATGTTTGTTTGTTATAAATTATTCCAAACAATAGGGTCTCGTATTGAAGAGGAAATTGACAGTTGTTGAGTCAGAATCAACTTGAAGGCAACAGTTTGGTTTGTATTTTATTATTTGATTATAAAAAAAATCACATCTGTTATTTTTTTTTAATTATAGGAAAACAACATATTTTAAGAGGTTTAGAATTGAATAGCGAAATTTTTTTTTTCAACTGTTTCTGGTAATTTTTATATATTTTTTCAGTTTTTTTTTTAATTGCACTTCAGGTGAAGGCTTACAGAGCAAATAGTTTCTCATGAAACAGTAGTGCACCTATTGTTTTATGACATTGGTTAACAACCCCACAACACATCAACACTGCTCTTACTCAACTTTGGGTTCCCTATCACCAGGTTTCCTGTCCCCTTCTACCTTCTAGCCCTTCTCCCTGGACAGCTGTGCCTCATTAGTCCCGTTTGGTTTTATGGGGCTGTCCAATACCCCACTGAACGGTGAACCTCGGAAGTGACTTCACCACTGAGCTAAAAGGGTGTCTGGGGGTCATACTCTTGGGGTTTCTCCAGTCTCCTGTAGACCACTAAATCTGGTCTTTTTTTGTGTGTAAGAATTTGGTTCTACATCCTTTTCCAGCTCTATCCTGAACCCTCTGTTGTGATCCCAGTCAGAACAGTCACTGGTGGTAGCCAGGCACCATCTAGCTGTACTGGACTCAGTCTGGTGGAGGCCTTGGTAGCTCTGCTGCATTAGTCCTTTGGACTAATCTTTTTCTTGTATCCTATTCTCTTTATTCTCCCTTGCTCCCGAAGGGATGAGACCAGTGGAGTATCTTAGATGGCTGCTCACAGGCTTTTAAGACCCCAGACACTACT
>NW_004444177.1:746933-771535 GCF_000243295.1 Trichechus manatus latirostris
ATTTTTATGAGTATGTTTGTTAACTTTCTTTGTGGTTACCGTGAAATTTACCCTTATCTTTCTAATTTTGAAGCAGTCTATTATTGCTTCTCCATTAGAAGATTCTATACCCACACTGTTTATTCCCTCTTTTATTGTTCTGATGTTGTTGTCATTTACTGATTAACTACTTTGATTCCCTGTTGTATTTCTTTTGGTTTTGGATATTTCTTGAAAGTTCATTTCCTAGATTGGTATCTGGCTGGTATGATCCTGTGTGCTAGATTCAGCCTGTGGTATGAAGTTGTTTGTTCTCAAATCGAAGAACTATCTTTAATTATTCTTGTAAGTTTGGTTTGGTTTTTACATAGTCCCTTAATTTCTATTTATCTGGAAATTTCATAATTGCACCATCATATTTGAAGACGAGTTTTGCAGGATATATTATTCTTAGGTGGCAATTTTTTTTTTTTCAAGGTTTTACATATGTCATCCCATTGCCTCCTTGCCTGCATGATTCCTGCCGAATAATATGAGCTTAGTCTTATTTTTTCTCCTCTGTATGTGACTTCTTGTTTTTCACAAGCTGCTCTCAGGATTTTTTGTTTGTCTTTGATTTTGGCAAGTGTGATTATGATATGTCTTGGTGATTTTCTTTTGGGGTCTATCTTATATGGGATTCTTTGAGCTTTTTGGATGGCCAGCTTTTCATCTTTCATGATATTGGGGAAGTTTTCTGTCAGCAATTCTTCAATGATCCTCTATGTGTTTTCTGTTTTCTCCCCCTGTTCTGGAACTCTGAACACTCACAGATTTTTGCTTTTGATTGTAGCCCAAATAACTCTCAGGGTCTCTTCATTTTCCTTTGTTCTTTTTTCTGAGTTTTCCTCAAACAGAGTTGTATCCAAGTATTTGTCTTCAATTCCACTGATCCTGTCTTCCACCGTTTTAGATCTGCTCCTCAACTCTTCTATGACACGGTCCATTTCTGAAATCCTGTTGTTTATCTTTTGGATTTCTAATTGTTGTTTTTGTATAATTTCTAGTTGTGAATTCATTTTGGCATTTTATTCCTTCATTATTTTCCTGAATTCTTCCAATTTTTTGTCTGTATTTTCCATGAACTTGTCTGCTTTTTCCATGAATTTGTCTATTTTTCCTCATTTTTTTCTGCTTTTTGCTTCAACTCTTGGATAATTCTGAGTATTAAAGATTTGAATTCCCTATCAGGTAGTTCTAGTGCCTTTTAATCCACTGGAATGGACGCCTCCTGGAACCATCCTGTCCTGTTTTTGTAAATGTTTTGATATTGTCTGCTGTCTTTGGGGCATTCAGTAGTTATTTTTCTCCCTTATTGATTGCAGATTTCTTTGTTTCGTCCTTTTTTTAAATGTGGCTATGTCTGAGCAAATGGGCTGTGAGTTCTTTGTTGTTTGCTCGTCTGTGGGCAGGATACTTTTTGCCTCCTTCTCCAATTGGCAGGTCAGTAGCTCAGATATGGTACAGCAGTGCAGGTCTCACTGAAGACGAATTACTGGGACAGGTTGTTTGTGGCATTTACTACAGCCACTAGGGTGTGTCGGTAATCAGTGCAGGTAAGGTTCCGGTATGTTGTGCCTGTGCTGCTTGGTGGTGTGATGTTAAGCACACGGTGCAGGTAGGCAGGATGGATGGGGGACATTGTTATGTGTGGAACTAAGATGGATATGGGAGAGAGGAACAGGAGCCAAAAACACACAAACAAACAAAAAAGAGTGCTATGGGCATTTGCTGTTGGAGTGGAGAGATGAGAGACTATGAGACGGAGAAAAACAAAAAGGGGAAGAAGAAGAAAAAGAAAAGAAACGAATTAATAAATAAAAATCAGAAAGAAAGAGAAGAGCAAAGCTCCCAGGGTTCCCACCGGTGTGACTACGAAGTCTGGGAAGTTGTTCTCAGGTGTTGCAGTACAGCCGGGCTAGAAGGCGTAGAGGCATTAAACACGAAGTAGTCAGAGAACAGGAAGAGAAGGAAGGTATAAAGAGATGAGAAACTGGGTAATGAAGAAAGGCAAAAAGGGAGAAAGAGGGAAAAGAAAACAAAACAAATTAAAAAAAAAAAAAAAAGAACAAGAAAAGCCCCAAACAAACAGAAGGAAAAAAAAAACACAGAAAAGAATTGTCCTCAGGGATCCCTCTGCATGTCTGCACAAGCTGAAGCGGGTAGGTCCCAAGCCGCGCAGCATTTCCAGGCGAGAATGGGCTCCGAACTTGAGAAAAGGAAAAGAAAACAAACAAACAATTCGAAACAAACAAACAAACAAAAGCCCTGGGATCCCACCAGCTTGGCAGCCCAGACTGGGAAGCAGTTCTGCTCTCAAACGGAGTTCCACAGCCCCTCAGAAAGAAGCAAAGATGGTGCACGGAGCCAGGTATTTGAGCAAAAGGAGGGGAAGGTGGTGAGAGTTAAGGAAGAAATCAAAAGAAATGGAAAAAAGTAACACCAGCAGCCAACAAATGGCACTCAGGGAGCTAGCCAGTGTGGGCAGGTGGAATCCAAGCAGCTGGTGCTTCCCAGGCAAGAGACTACGGCTGCGGGAAGCAGAGGAGGCCGAGTGTGGGTGAAGAAGAGTGAGGGGTGGGAAAGCATATATCTCAAATTACCGGTTGTTTTGTCTCCCGCTGGAAGCTCCATGCAGCTGCTTTCTCGTACCCCCTATTTGCTGGTCTCTGATAGGAATCCAAGATGGCAGATCTGAGCTGGGTTAGCTGATAGGGGACTGACCTCTGCATGAATCTCTCCTCGCTCTCCGTTCTCTGTCAGTTTTCTCACTCCATTTGGTGCTTGGCTGAGTTCTTTATCTCGTCATTTGATGTTTTAGGGTTGAAGAATGACGGGTGACTCTGCTCGACTTAGTTTTTCAGATCTTTGCTGTGGAGGGCTGGCGTGGTGCTTCTGCCTAGAGCACCATTTTGCCAGAAGTGAATAGTGAAATATTAAAGAAAATAATATGATTCAGTTAAGAACTAGTGAATGTAAATGCTATATTAAAAATAAAACTAATACCATGGGCAGGTCTTTCTGCTTAGCATTTCATGAAAACACTGCAAAAGATTAATGACAAGGTTTCTAACTGACATAAAAGTTGTCAGCAGCTCTATTCAGTGAAGCATGCAAGGTTTTTCCGTTTTTGTTTTGTTTTCCTTGAAGAAAGTAAAAACCAAAATGTTTGATCGTTTTCAGATCAGTAAACCAGCAATATGGACTAATTGTGATAGATGATTTAATATTTTCTGAGAAAATGTGCTCTGAGTTCTACTTTATAAAATTTATATGGGATTGAAATTAAGACTCAATAAATTCTTATTTTTGTTCAATCTGTGAATGGAGTTTCAGAAATATACTCTCATGTCAAGGTTTATATTTTAAAGTATTTTTATAAAACATCATAGAATAATGCTACCAACACCTTTGACTTTTTATCTTCCACATTTAATTTGAAGATTCTTGAGGAGGAGGTTCATCCAATCCAAATGAATTATTCTCAAATCACAATCATTATGTAGCTTGAAGCCTAGTTAAATTAGAGTCTCTTTCTGTAATTGTTATGACCTCACTCTGAAGAACAATCACACACTCTGAGATTAGAGGAAGTATCCACTTCAAATCTGTGTTTGGCCAGAATTGCGCAGAGTTCAGATACACTCCTGGCATTTTAAAGCACTAAAAACAAACAAATAATAACTCTCTTGTCCCTTTTGGAGTCTTTTTCTTGGAAGTGGTGCTTACGATCAACTGTGATCCTAACTTCCTGTACTGGCCTGTTAAAAAGAACAAATTTATCAGTGTTTGGCTCAGGGACAATGTGACAGAACAACAGATGGAATCAATATTAAGCTTTACAAAGGAATGACATAAGAAAATCAAGTTTATTTGTAATGATTCATGTTGATTATATAAATTTCTTTTTATGCCTTCAGCATTTTCTTCTTTTCTGGGAATTGGATGTCATAGGAGGTGATTGTGAAATAGCTCTAAACAGGTATCAGTTGAGTTCCGTTCTGGGCTGTGATCAATTGTAAATTAGTACTTTTATCATAGTCACCCACTACCTGTTCATTGTCTGTCAGCTTGTCCTACTGTGGTGGCTTATATGTTTCCATGATGCTGAAAACTATGCCGCTGGTATTTCAAACCCCCATTGTGGACAAGTATCAATGGAGCTTCAAGACTGAGACAGACTAGGAAGGAAGGCCTTTTGATCTATTTCCAAAAATTAGCCAGTGAAAACCCTGTGGATCACAGCAGAATATTATCTGATGTAGTGATGGAATATGAGCCATGTAGGTTGGAAGTCACTGAAAATAACAGTGATTGCAATAATGGATTGGAGCTGCCAATGCTCATGAAGATGGCACAGGACCAGGCAATGTTTCGTTCTGTTGTACGTGAGGTCGCCATGAGTTGAAACTAACCTGACTACAACTAACAACAAGATCAAGAGCAACACCATAGTCAAAAAAGAAAAGTGAAAAACAGAAATAATTACCTAGATATTTTAATTAATGTATCTAACCAAAAACCCATTGCCATCGAGTCCATTCCAACTCATAATGACCCTATAGGACAGAGTAGGACTGCCTCCTAGCGTTTCCAAGAAGTGGTTGGTGGATCTGGTTAGCAGTCAAGCTCTTAACCACTGCACCACCAGGGCTCCATTAATGTATATGTTGTTGATGTTAGGTGCCGTCCAGTGGGTTCCAACTCATAGAGACCCTATGTACAATAGAATGAAACACTGCCCCATCCTACCCTATCCTGACAATCACCGTTATGCCTGAGGCCATATTTGCAGCCACTGTGGTCAATCCATCTCTTTGAGGGTCTTCCTCTTTTTCACGGACCCTCTTCTTTACCAATCATGATGTCCTTCTCCAGGAACTGATCCATCCTGATAACATGTCCAAAGTATGTGAGATGTAGTCTCGCCGTCCTTGCTTCTAAGGAGCATTCTGGCTGTACTTCTTCCAAGACAGGTTTGTTCATTCTTCTGGAACTCCACAGTATATTACATATTCTTCACCAACATCACAATTCAAAGAAGTCAATTCTTCTTCTGTCTTCCTTACTCATTGTCCAGCTTTCGCATGAATATGAGGTGATTGAAAACACCATGGCTTGGGTCAGGCACACCTTAGTCGTCAAGGTGACATCTTTGCTTTTCAACGCTTTAAAGAGGCCTTTTGCAGCAGATTTGCCCAATGCAATGCATCCTTTGATTTCTTGACTGCTGCTTCCATGGGTGTTGATGGTGGATCCGAGTAGTGAAATCTTTGACAACTTCAATCTTTTCTCTGTTTATCATGATGTTGTTTATTGGTCCAGTTGTGAGGATTTGTGTTTTCTTTATATTGAGGTATAATCCATAGTGAAGGCTGTGATCTTTGATCTTCATCAGTAAGTGCTTCAAGTGCTCTTCACTTTCAGCAAGCAAGGCTCTCTCACCTGCATAACGCAGGTTGTTAATGAGTCTTCCTCCAATCCTTATGCCCTGCTCTTCTTCATATAGGTCAGCTTCTGCGATTATTAGCTCAGCATACAGACTGAATAAGTATGGTGAAAGGATAGAGTACTGACACACTTTTCTTGAGTTTAAACCACACAGTATCCCCTTGTTCTGTTCAAACAACCACCTATTGATCTATGTACAGGTTCCTCATGAACACAATTTAGTATTCTGGAATTCTC
Organism: Trichechus manatus latirostris; assembly: GCF_000243295.1. Lineage (NCBI taxonomy): Eukaryota > Metazoa > Chordata > Mammalia > Sirenia > Trichechidae > Trichechus > Trichechus manatus. The sequence continues at coordinate 752,640 of NW_004444177.1, forward strand.
ATTCTTTGCAATGTTATCCATAATTTATTATGATCCACACAGTCAAATGCCTTTGCATAGTCAGTAAAACATAGGTAAACCTCTTTCTGGCATTCTTTGCTTTTAGCCAATATCCATCAGATTGTAAGAATGTTAATTAATGTATATAGAAAATGATAATTAACCTTCTTACAATCTGACCCTCCAACATACACACAGGCACACAGACGCATACACACCACTTGTCCCTTTCCCTCAATTAACCAATATTGCTATAGAATACCGTTAATTAAATCTGTGTTCAGTGACTCACATTATTAATGACTGAAAGTGTTATTCATAGCTAAATCATATAGTATACTATGATTATATTTCTTTTCTTGTATATCCATGTTTTTCCACAGCTAATAATTTGTTCTTTATTTCTTTTAAACCCAGTGCTCTCTCATTCATCATTCTGCAAATATTTTACTACGCTTTGACTTGCATGTAACTTTTGTGGTGTATTTTATTTCTAACATATTTTCATTTCCCTGGGTCAGAAGTATTATTGCTTTATACATCCAATATTAATTTAGATATACAAACATGGCATAGTAGTTAAGAGCTATGGCTGCTAACCAAAAGGTCAGTAGTTTGAATCCACTAGGCACTCCTTGGAAACTGTATGGAGCAGTTCTACCCTCTCCTATAGGGTCACTATGAGTCAGAAGTGACTCAACGGCAACGTGTTTGGTTTGCTTTGTTTTTTTTTTAATATACACACATATTAACTACTTTCTTTAATTTTTATTTCTTCTTATATCACTGGTTATCCATGTGACAAAAATCAGTTTACATTTGACTGGAGTACATCTTTAAAGTTACTTTGAACAAGGTTCTGCCATTGGCAAACTCTCAGGTATTTGTGTGAAAATGTCTTTATCGCATCCTCATTGTTGAAATATATTTTCACTGGGTATAAAATTTCAGGGTGGCAAATATTTTCTTCACCCCATTGAAGATATCTCTTCACTGTCTTCTGGCTTCCATTTTTAATGTTAATAAGTCAGCTATACACACTCATTTCCTGTTTTTAAGACTTTTTTTTATCACTGATGTTTTGCTGTTTCACTATGATGTGGATAGTTGTGAACCTTTAGTTTTTTAAAGTTTATATTGTTTGGGATTCATTTAGCTTCTAGAATTTTAAATAAGTCTTTTATCACTTTTAGAAAATTCGTAGTTATTGCTTAAGTTATTGTCTCTGACCATTCTTTATTTCTTCCCTTTTTGGAATTCCTGTCCGTTTTATGTTAGATCTAGTCACTCAGTTCTCTGTTAATCTCTCTTACTCTTTTCTTTTCCTTATCTTTTTTTTATGACATTCTGGTTAATTTCTTCTCTCTTCCTCCCAGAGCAGAGAGAGAAAGCCTTCCCCTGGAGCTGGCACCCTGAATTGGATTTCTAGCCTCCTAAACTGTGAGAAAATAAATTTCTCTTCGTTAAAGCCATCCACATGTGGTATTTCTGTTATAGCAGCACTAGATAACTAAGACAGAATTTGGTACCAAGAGTGGAGTGCTGCTTTAACAGATACCTAAAATGTGCAAGCAGTTTTGAAACTGTGAATGGATAGAGGCTGGAAGAGTTTTAAAGTGCCTAATAGTAAAAGCCTAGATTGCTTTGAACAGAATGTTGGTGGAACTGCAGACATCAAAGAGATGAGGACTCGGAAGTGGGGAGAGCTGTTACACTGGAGAAGGCACAGACGACAAGAAGCAGCAGCAGAGCCAGGAGACCAGCACAAGATAGTGATGGAGCTGACCCATGGAGCAAGAGAACTGAGCACTTTCCAGCTGAAGTTTACTTGTGGAGTGGGGTGCCTCCAGGCACTTATAGGTGGAGCTGCAGAGCTTTCCCAGCAGGGAAGACTTGGGTGGAGAGGCCCAAGGGGCTAAGAGGCCAGGAAACCAGGAGGAAAAAGCTGAAGAGACAAGGAACACAGGAAGCAGTTTACCTTCAGCTGGCAAGACCAGTAATATACCTTTAGTTGCCTACCTCAGAGCTACATCAACTCTGCAAGTCTGTGTCATAACTTAGTCCACAGGGCCCATGATCAATCGCCTTTCCTTTCTACAAGATGTCACGCTGGTCCATTATATTGATGACATTATGCTGATTAGACCTAGTAAGGAAGAAGTATCAATGACTCTGGACTTACTGGTATAATATTTGCACCCTACTGCATCCAACTCATAGTGACCCTATAAGACAGAGTTGAACTGCCCTATAGGGTTTCCAAGGAGTGGCTCATGGATTTGAACTGCTGATCTTTTGGTTAGCAGCCAAGCTCTTAACCACTGTGCCACCAGGGCTCCATACTAGAGGGTGAGAAATTAATCCCACAAAAATCCACATACCTTCCACCTCAGTGAATTTTTTAGGGGTCCAGTGGTGTGGGACATGTAGAGATATTCTTTCTAAAGTGAAAGATAAATTATTGCATCTGTCCCCTCCCACAATTAAAAAGGAGGCATAATGCCTAATGGACCTCTTTGGATTTTGGAGGCAACATATTCCTCATTTGGGTGCACTATTCTGGGCTATTTATCAAGTGACTTGAAAAGCTGCTAGTTTTGAGTAGAACCCAGAACAAGAGAAGGCTCTGTAATAGGTTCAAGCTGCCATGCAAGCCGCTCTGCCACTTGGGCCATATGATCCAGCTGATTCAATGGTGCTTGAAGTGTCAGTGGCAGATAGAGATGCTGTTTAGAGTCTTTGACAGGCCCCTATCGGTGAATCACAGCACAGACCATTAGGATTTTGGTGGAAAGCCCTGCCATCTTGTGCAGATAACTACTCTCCTTTTGAGAAACAACTTTGGGTTTGTTACTGGGCCCTAGCAGAGACTGAACTCTTAACCATGGGCCACCAAGTCACCATGTGACCTGAGCTGCCCATCATGAACTGGGTGTTGTCTTACCCACAGAGCAATACAGTTGGATGTGCACAGCAGCACTCTATCATTAAATGGAAGTGGTATGTACGAGATCAGGCCTGAGCAGGACCTAAAGGCATGAGTAAGTTGCATGAGGAAGTGGTCCAAACACCCATGGTCTCCATTCCTGTCACATTACCCTCCATCTCCCAGTCTGCACCTATGGCCTCATGGGGTGTTCCTTATAATCAGTCGACTGAGGAAGAGAAAATTTGTGCATGGTTTTACAGATGGCTCTGCACAATATGCAGGTACCACTCAAAAGTGGAGGGTGGCAGCATTACAGCCCCTTTCTAGAACCTCATACCACCAAGAAAGCAACACTGGGAGCAGAGCGCATCCTTTGGACCTGGGGTTCCTGTGCTGAGAAGCTCTTAGACCAGGCGAAGGTTGATGATAAGAACCTTCCCCCAGAGAAAACACAGAGAGAAAGCTTTCCCCTGGAGCTTGCACCCTGAATTTGGACTTCTAGCCTCCTAAACTGTGAAAGAATAAATTTCTCTTTGTTATAGCCATCTACTTGATGTATTTCTGTTATAGCAACACTAGATTACTAAAACAGTCAGCTAAACCCACTCATTTTCTGTTTTTAAGATTTTTCTTTATCACTGATGTTTTGCTGTTTCACTGTTATGAGGATAGTTGCAAACTGCTAATTTTTTAAAGTTCAAGTTGTTTGGGATTCATTAAGCTTCTAGAATTTTAGTCTTTTATCGCTTCTAGAAAATTCTAAGTTATTATTGCTTCAATTATTGCCTCTGACTATTCTTTCTCTTTTCCCCTTTTGGAGTTCCTGTTCATCGTATGTTACATCTAGTCATTCAGTTCTTTTTTAATCTCTCTTGCTCTTTCTTTTTCTTTTTCTTCTCTTTGTTTCTTTAGGACATTCTCACTAATTTCTTGTAATCTATCTTCAGGTTCAAAAATTCTTTTTAGAGCTCTGTTGAATAGGCTGTTAAACGTGTCCACTACCTTTTTAATTTTAGTTACTCAATTTTTAGTATTTACAAGTTTTGTTTAGTGCTTTTGCAAATTTTGTAGATTACTTAATATAGTTTCCTAGAAGGTCACTATGAATTGGAATTGACTTGTTGGCAACAGGTTTATACCTGGCAGATGTTTTCACATAATTTGTCTTTTATTTCTTTAAACATAGTGAGAATAGCTATTTCATAGTTTATATTTGATAATTCCATAAATCTTTATGGATCAATTTCAATAGTATACTGTTTCTGTTGATTCTTTTTCATTGTCACTTTTTGTTGTTGTTTTATTTTGTTTTACTATTGTTGTTGTTGTTGCTTAACATTGTGTGGTGATTATATTTTTCTAAACACTTTTTGCAGGAATAATTTGAAGATTAGAATGTGGTGACTTCCACCAGATATGATTTTGTTTTCTTTGGAGAAGTACTTAGTATGGAACTACATTACACAAAGTGCATAATTTGAGCCTTCTCTACAACCCTGTGATATAAATATGCTTCTAAATCTACGCAAGTGTTGGGTTGTGACCATATAATTAAAGTGAATTTTTTTCACCTAGTTTGCCAGCTCTAAGACAAAATTTTCTTGCTATCTATTTGCGATAATGTTGATGGAGTTTCCATATCTGGTTCATCCTTACTTTGAGTGCACTGCCCTTTGTGGACCTAGCTTTTTATGGCCAAGAGTCTTCATTAGATGCCCTACTTTGTATGGGTCCTGGAGATTTAACTTTTCTCCCCATCATTCTGTAACATTGTTGAAGTTGAAGTTTAAATTTTCCTTGGTTAGTAAATACCTTCAAAGAAAAACTGATTTGTGGGTTCAGCTTATACCTCTATAGGCTCTTGCTTTCACTGAGATATTGGATTGATAGTTCCTTATGATGTTCTCTTCTCTTTAATATCTCTGTCTCTTTTGATAACTGTGTTGACATCCACATCCGGGTATAGTTCTAGGTATAAGTCTAGGTTAATCTGTGTTTTATCTCCGTCTATCGCCCCAACCCAAGCTTTTTTATTAGTTATTATCCATGGGTAAGGAGAGAGCTGATACAAATATTCTAGCCTACATTACAGGAAAAATCAATATTTTTGGTACTGTATTTTGGATAAATTCCTCTTTTTTGTTTTCTCAGTCCCTTCTTTCTAAAACTTTTATTAGTCAGCAGTTGAACCCTTAGGATTGGTATTGTCATTTTATTATCTTTTTCCAGTTTTATAGTGTTTTTAAACATTTGAAGTTTTCTGTTATTACTGGTTTGCCAACTTTTAATTTGAATTTTCTTTTCATTTTTCATTCCTTTGGTCAATGTCTTTATTATTGGAGGCTTTTCTGAAATGCTGGATTGATTTTGGCTGTCAATTCACCTGATCACCTCTTCTAAAATTGCAGTCTGCCTCCATTTTGCAAAACTTTTTGCACTGCTTTACTCTTTCTTTTTCCCATAGATTTATTGCATTCTAGCATACTATACAATTTACTTATTTAGTTTACTTACTATTTATTTTCTGTATAATTCCTCTAGAATATGAGCATCATGAAAGAAGATTGTAAACTACATTGATTCACTGATATAAACAAACCACCTAGACCAGAACCTGATACAAGATATGGATACTTACTTAACTGAATAAATGAATGAAAGATTAACCAATAATTTTTCCATACATCTGTATTTTAAAATAAATCTTTCATGAGATATATTTACAACTTAGAAGAACTTTGGAGCCCTGGTGGCACAGCGGTTAAGAGCTGGGCTGCTAACCAAAAGGCCGGCAATTCGAATCATCCCGTCACTCCTTGGAAACACTATACGGCAGTTCTACTCTGTCCTATAGGGTTGCTATGAGTCAGAATTGACTCGATGGCAACGGATTTTTTTGTTAGGAGAACTTTGTAGTGGGTTATTTGAATTTATATGACAGTGCATTTGTAGTAAAGCCAATGTAAACAGGAATTTAAAACATAAATAATTGCATGAATAAATGAAAGACTGTTAAGCTTGTCCATAATATAAACTATGGAGAGTATGATCTCTTTCACACATACACAAAAACAAAATAGTGTCTTTAGCTAGAGCATTGGAAATGTTAAAGTGATTATTACCTTGATTGGTTTACTATATTATAAAAGTATGTAATTAATATACACCAATTTATTTAAAAATAATCTTTTCTTCAGTCTGTAAAGAACAATCACTTTTCTTAATTAACTGCTAGAAGTTTTGATAAAGTTGACGTAATTAAAACCAAATTGCCTTTTCATTATAAAAAAAAGTAAACATAATTATGCCTGCTCTATACCAAATATATTCCCAATTCTTTGCTAAATTTGATACTGTGAAAACAAAGTTCACTTTAGTAACCTAGTTCTTTTCGAAATGTTAAGTGAAAGGCAGGCTTGGAATAATTTGTTCTGTATATCTTGCTTTCAAATTGTCAACAAAGACAGAGGTAACATTAATTGCCTCATCATACTTGCTTATGATTTTACCTCTGATTAGCCTTGGCAAAAAAAAAAAAAAAGTATGAGTTTTATATTCGTGAAATTAGAACTATCTGGAAACTGCTTGTCAGGAGACTGTCAGCTCAATTATGATGTTTTATGTTATTAAATGGCTCTCCTCTTGCTGACATTTCCTGGTAAGTTGTTGCTAAGCCTGATGAAAATATTTTAATTACAATTTGGACTCAAGTCACTGTGTCTATAAGAATTCATCTCCAGATGTCCTTCTTCTCAATATTAATGTTTACTGAAACCATTTTTGCAGCTTCTTATTGTAACTGAAGAGGCTTCTAAAAATATGTAGAAAGACACATACCATTAACATTCTATATAATGGCAGGTTTATTAGTTTGTAAATTGCTGGATAAAAACTATACATAATGTTGCTATTTCAGAGATTCTCACAGGAGGTTATTTTCAAACGTTTTTAGTCTGCCATTTTAGTGTTTTCCCCTTTTCACTGCAAAATAAAAGAAAAATTTTAAAGTTCATATAATAGATCTAGATCATAAAAAACCTTTTTTGAACTAAAAAGAGTGTAGAAAAGATACCTGATTTATGATGGAATACTAAACTGCATAGGTGTTCTTGATCTGAAGTACTCTTTAAGTTTGAGTATTGTTAGTTTAAGTCCTCAAATTTATACTGCCAAATGTAATGATTGCACTACACATTTGATTAATTCATTTATGATATTTCAGATTAGGCAAGCACTAGCTTAGAGGGGTTAGTACAAATGTTTCCATGGATACCTGTATGTGGGGTCTTGATAACCTCATGTCTTAGTCATCTAGTGCTGCTATAAGAAATACCACAAGCAGATGGCTTTAACACTGAGAGGTTTACTCTTTCACAATCTAGTAGGCTCCAGTAGGCTCCACGTCATTAATCTTCCCTTGGTCTGGGAGCATCTCTGCACAGGAACCTCAGGTCCAAAGGACACGCTTTGCTCCCGGCTCTGCTTTCTTGATGGTATGAGGTTCCCATGTGTCTCAGCTCACCTCTCTCTTTTATATCTCAAAAGAGATTGGCTTAAGACACTATCCAATCTTGTACACCTCATCAGTATAACTGCTTCTAATCCATCTTATTAGATGATAGTGATTGAATTTACAACATATAAGGAAATCACATCAGCTTACAGAATGGTACACAATAATACAATACTGGGAATCATGACCCAGCCAAGTTGACATATTTTTGGGGGACATAATTCAATCCATGGTGCCATTATAAATATAATAATTCAGAAGATAATTAATTTTAGTTTACTTTCAGTATGTACATATGGACTTGCCTGCTATATGTGAAAAATATCCTGTGTAAATAGGGAAAGAAACTATTAAATAAAATATGTCATGTCAATATATACTTAAAAAAATAAACACTTTGAAATGGCAATACTTTATAATGAAAATCAAACAAGCACTTATTTTTGAAAAACCCATTCTGTTTCCTTTCTTTTTCGAGAAAATTATATTTAAAATTTAAAATGTAATACATGTGATTAGCATTGCTTTCTAGGCTAAATTACTTGAATTCCAGTTAGAGATTTTGAACAACTACTGCATTCAGGGTAGACTGAAAAGATGAGGATTCTTCAGGCTAGAAATAATGAAAGCAGACATGAATGCAGTCCCTGATATCATGAAGGTTGTGGGTAAGGTGAACACTTATTCGACTAAATCATAGAACATTAGAAAGAAATATGCTTTTGGAATTTATTGCAAAAGTCCACAGAGTAACCCCAAACAGAAGTCCCTTTGTGTCCTTTACTTCCAAACTCTGGTGCCACTGCCCAGTGGATCTAAGCTTTTCTCTTCTTTACACTATAGCCTTAGAGCACTACATACACCCTTTGTCCTCATTATGACTTTTGCTCATTCATGAATCATATCCATCTTTAATACACTCTTAGGCAGCTTTACCAGTTGCTGTGGAGTTGACTTCGACTCTTGGTGACCTCATGTGTGACAGAATAGAGTTGTGCTCCATAGAGTTTTCAATGGCTAATTGTCCACAGGTAGATCACCAGGTCTTTCCTCAGAGGCACCTCTGGGTGGACTATAACCTCCAAGATTTTGGTTAGCAGCTAAACATATTAACTATTTGCACCATCTAGGGACTGTTAGCCAGCTATACATAATATGAAAACAGTTATGATTTAGTGTTAGGAATTTGGAGATAAACAACAAATTGGGAAGCCATTATTTGCTATAAGCTTAGATGAAGAATCCATCCCCATGTTGTCTAAACTCATAAGGTTTATGCTTTTCCTCCCAATCCATTTCTCCTTAGAGATTGGTTTAAGGAAGAAAGATGTTTCCTGGTTAGCTTTTACCTTGAGGTTCTGGTTCCAGTTTGAATTTCGTACTTAGCAAAAAATTGCTTGTTTCCCAGTTTCTTTCAGAAATTCTTCATCTTCCAGATAGCTGGTCATTTGACCCCGAGTAAGCCATGATATGAATATCTAGCATTTATTCATTCATTCACTCTAAAATATTTCTCAAAATTCTTTTTTTTTTTCTTCCTATGCCACTCAATTATGAGATGCTGCAAAACCAGAGGAACACAAAGCAGACAAAGACTTTGCCCTCATGGCATTTTCTGCTAGTGAAGAAGACAGGAGTAATATAGTAACTCAAATAAAGTGTGATGACAGCTGTGATGCGTAAGGCATAGTATGATATGGAGACGTTTAGAAAAGGGCCCTCACCTTGTTGCCAGGTGGAAAAATCAGGTTTTGATCTGTGAGACTCATTACAGCCAATAAACAAAAGGCCAAGATGGAAGATTAGAAAGGCATCTTTATTTTGTTGTGCAAGGAAAGGGACAGCTGCTGCCCTCAAGACTGCTCACAGGCAGATAGGGGAGGCTGGCTTTTACAGAGAACAGACAAGGAAATGAAAATTTATCATGAATATTCAGGATTGACCTTCACACAGGCTCCCAGAACTTGAGGATGACTATGCATTTTCTTTAGGCAAGGGTTTGATTCCCCTGGAATGGAAGAAGAGGTCAATTTTCCTTCATTAGCCTGTTAAGTCTCCACCCAGAAGTGAAGTGCTTATATGTATTTTGCACTTAATGAGCTAATAGATCACTTAAAGTGCTAAGATGGCCTTGAAAACCTGCTAAAACCAGTTGAGGCCAGCTATAGCTGTCCTTTGGTTATCTTGTCAAGGACAATTTTAGAAGAATGTGCAGCCTATTCTGCTCAGTGTAGGAGGATAAGCCACAGCAGGTGTCTCCTAAAAGGGCTGAGCACTGAGGCTGCCTGTCTCAACCTCGGAGAATGTGAGTATCGTAGGCCAACTGTGAATATTTGGAGGGGAATATTGTAGACAGAGAAGGAATATATGCAGTCCCTGAGTGGTGCAAATGGTGAACATGCTCACTACTAACCAAAATGTTGGAGGTTGGAGTCCACCCAGAGGTACTTCAGAAGAAAGCCCTAGCCATCTACTGAAAAATTAGCTATTAAAACCCTATGGAACCCAGTTCTACTCTGACACACATGGGGTCTCCATGAGTTGGGGTCAACCCAATCACAACTGAAACAAGAAGAAGGATTATGTGGACTGATAAGGAGTTTGCCAAATGTAGGCTGAAAAAACAGGCCAAAGTCAGATGTGTTACAAGTATGAACTTTATAGAAGCTATGGGAAGACATTGCTTTCATTTCTTGAAAATAATGCAATTATATTTACGACATAGAAAAATCACATTGTCTACTGTTTGGAAAGTGGACTGGAAGTGAGAATGTAGGCATTCATAGCAGTTTGAAAGCTTGTTGCAGTAGTCTGAAAAAGAAATGATCTAAACTAGGAAGTACCAATAGAAATAGAAAGAAATGGAAAGATATGAAAGATTTTTTTATAATACAGAATTGTCAATATTTGGTTATTGATTCTAGTTATATCACTCTTTGAGTCATATGGGTCATTTTCTAGTGTCCCTTTTCTAGAAAATTCCAGAAATGGACTGGGTTAAAATGATGCATTGTTTAGGGGAATGCTTCTCGACTCTCTATGGGCAAAAGCCTGGAAAGCTGCTTTAGAGCATCTCATTAGGATTGCGGATGCATTTTGCCCCATGCTTCTTAGAGCACTAAAGCTGGAGATGTAAAAATGTCCTCATGCAGAATCAGGAGACCAAGACTCAGAGAGTGTAACCACCTGAAATCAACAATAAGAAAATGAAGCATATGAGGAAATATGTGGTACTCTCATCCTCTGCTGTCTTCAGCACACATACAAATTTTTATCAGATACAAAACAAAAAATACACTAGCAGTGGGCACTTCAGTATTCTAAGAGACCACCTATGAGGCCAAGTGAAACGTACAGTGTTTATTTTTTTAGTTACTCAATGAACAGAAATTAAATAACAAGCCGAAAGATGCCTAAGGCAAGAAACAGTTTCCATGCCTCCTCACTCTTTTCTTCTATTCCTTTTTCTCTGGAGTCCACATGTCATGAGTGATTTGTCAAGAAATATTACTTTATACTAGTCAATTTCCAAGAAATTAAACATAGACGCAGCATCATAAAATCATGCATTAAGAAAAAGGCATCATTTTTAGAGGCAAAAATGGAATTGGAAAGATTCCGTTTGCCCTTGTCTTTCTCTTTGGCCACCACCAGGAGTAAATCTGGGAAAAAAAAAAAAAAAAAAAGAGGAAGGAGAAAGAAATAAAGAAAAGATAAAGAGGAGATGAAGAAGGAAGAAGTAAGCAGGAGTCATGTATTGTAGTAAGAACATCTCTTTTTCATTTGCAAAGATATACCCCACAAAGAACAAATATACTGCACCCCTAAAGTACTCCACTTTAAGCTTTGTACCAGCTTCATCTATGGTGATCTTTTGCTTCTGTTAAGAGTGTTGTGTAAACTATTCTGGGAATATCAGTTCAACCAGGACAGATTGCATATCTCCTTGTGCATAGCCTGATACAGCATGGATAACTTCCTCCTTACTTCCACTTCCTCTGGTTACAAGCAGCTGGGTCTGTAGAAAGAGTAAGTGTGCCCTTCCCCTCTGTGTCCCCAAGATGATGGGCGAGAATCCCCCAGGGAAATTACAGCCAGGCCATGAACTAATTATTTTTAGAGGGTTGTAAATCACTTCCTCTTTTTTATCCTCAAAGACTAAAAATTATAAAACCTAGGTATACACATATATATACTGGCAAAAGGCTTTTCAGGGACACCAAGAAATTCAAATGTTTGTTAATGTGATTGCTGACAATATTATCTGTTACCTCTCTGAGCTATCTTCATTTTAATGGTACTTGCTAAAGATGCCATGCGTAAATCTCACTTTCAGTTTTTGCAGAAAGCTGTCCCTAATTAAAAGGGTGGATTAACTATCAAAGGTACTGAAAAGTATTGTTCATATCAGGAGCATTACCATGAGTGACTTTTCATTAGTATTTATGTAGCATTAAAACAAAACAAAACAACAACAAGAAGAAACCCACTGTTATCTTCTTTGGAAATGCTCCGGTTGTTTGTCATATGAAGAAGGAATGTCCAAATTACTGCTTGAAATTTCCACCCAACACTTTGGTGGCAGATAGAAATGATCTTAAATTCTTCGTGCTTTGATATTGTTAAAAGCCTCCTGAAGTGAATACCACTTCCTAATTCTCTACTGGTGTTTAATAATTTCACTTAAAGAGGAAATATAAATGCAGGGTATTTTGAGGCATTGTACGCTGACCCTTTATTTAACATCTGTGCTTGAATTTTGTAAAATGAAACTCAAATGATAAGAGTTTCTACACATACTTCTTCAGTTCATACCTGATGTTCAACAGCTTGCTGAGAATCATCCATCAAAATAATCAAGACATTCCCATCGCCGTCAAGTGGAGTCCAATTCAAAGCGACCTTGTAGGACAGAGAACTGCCCCATAGGGTTTCCAAAGCTGTAAATTTTTAGGGAAGCAGATTGTCACATCTTTCTCCCACTGAGTGGCTAATGGGTTCGAACTGCTGACCTTTTGATTAGCAGTGAAGCGCTTAACCACTGTGCCACCAGGGCTCCTTATCATAGCGTTAGGGCTCTAATATTTGGACTTGGATTCTAACTAGAATTTGTGTCATGCAAGCAATGGGAGTTTCTTGTTACGGGCATTGCTGAGCTGGGTTGAAGAGCCTGGCAGGCCTTGAAGTTAGTGTCGTCATCCTAAAAGCAGCATCAATTGTGGAGTACCAGAAAAGACAGGCACCCATAGCATCGTTCTTTAACATGTGCTTTTGTCTACCATGGTTGTGGTCTCTACATCAAAAACAACTGGATGGATATAGTGATTCATTAAGTGTGTTTTACTCCTAATTGTTGATCCAAACTGAAGTAGAGTCAAAGCAGTAACTGACTATATCTTCGATTTGCCAGTTAATTATTGACTGCCTTGTAATATTCCTCCTACTGTTGAGTCATGTTGCAATTTAACTTTTATACTATTCAACTTTTCCATATTTCACTACCTGTCTCTCTAACTAAATTGCAGCTACCTCAAGGGCTCTAGAAACTACATTTTTTTTTTAATTCCGTATTTTCACCATGCCTAGAAATTTGCCTAGTATTTGGTAGCTCCTCAAAATTATTTCTTAGTTAACAAAATAAACAATTATGTGATTTAGTAGGAGTGAAAACACATTACCATAAGAAATTGGTTCTCTAATAATGTAAGAAAAAGTTTACAGTTTAGTAAACCCTATAGAGCATTTTACTCTGTCCTATAGGGTCTCTATGAGTCAGAAGCGACTTCACGGCACACAACAACAACAGCCTTCCCTTAGAGTGGATGTTGCACTTAAGTGCTTTCCTTCCTTGACAAGAGAAGCTCTTGTTAAGTTACTTACTTCTTGAAGTATCCAGAAATTTTAACTTACTGAACCTTGGCACAGCTGCTCACTTCTCCCTGTTCCAGAAATGAGAGTTGCTCTGCTGACATATTGTAACAGTCAAGTGATATGATAAAATGGTATTTAATTACAACTTTAATTGTATAAAACTGCACTCCATCAAGCCAAAATGGTGATAGAAATTTTAATATTCATTTGGTCTATCAATCATAATCATTGTGAATTTGCTGAATTTGGCATCGTGAAGTGAAACTCCCTAGCTATGACAAAATCTTGGCAGGCAAGGACTAAAACAGTCCCTACAAAATAAGCAATCATCATCATAACCTCATTTCAGTAGTTAAAAAATGGGCACCAGGAACCCAACCAACCACAACAGCCAGCAAGAAAAACAGTGTTAATTATGCCACCACAAAATCTAAAGTAGCAAAGAATAAGACAGCATCAGTGATTCAATCTCTTTATCCAGAGTCATGCCATAGCACTCTTCAAATGAAAAGAAAATGTGTGTTCAGTTAGGGATCCAGTTCCAAATCACAGACTCCCTTGAAGACTTATAAAATCAATCTTGAGAAGTGTTGTGTTTATGACCACAGAGCAAGGGTCAGAAGTGGGAGTCCAGTAACTGCTGAAAATTTACTTCATAATATTGCTTAAAACTGGCCCCAAGGGGGAAGAAAGAATGGAAAATGGCTTTAATTTCATCTCTCTCACTTGAAATTATGGGGCAGTATTTACTGTCCTACCTCAGTCAACTGACAGCAAATCTTTTTCTATGGTTGCAGAATGTTTCCTCAATTAAGTGAAGAGAATACATTACAGGACCACATGGAGTAGGGCGAGAGAACTGAACACTGAGGAAAATGCTTCTATTGATACTAGCTCATGACAAGACTTGATAATATGGCCATAAAGCAAGCCCCAGCACTGAAGTATTTAACTCTGGAATCCCCCGAGGCCCAACACATGAACTTGCAAAGTGTGAAGCTTTAGGATCTGGTAACACATGCAGTCATCAAGACATTCTGGCATTCAGTGAATTCTATCAGCGTGGCTTCAACGTGAGCATTATGCAAACTTGAGAGATTGATTCAGTACAAGACTATACAAGTCAGGAATTGTGTTAAGAACAAAAGGCCATTAAACCTTTGAGGATGGTTTCATTCAGCTAATAGGAAGCTGGGATCTACTTTACACAAGCAAGTCATGTATAGTTAAGATTTGGAGAAAACAAGAGGCACTAGTGAAAAAGAATTATTTTATATTTCGCTCATTAACAAGATATTCTTTTTGAAAGAATGACCTTGATGCATATTATATTAAATATATAACTGATAAGACTAAACAAATTATGGAGTTTTTCTTTGACAGAAAGATGTATTTCACTTTACTATTATTAGGATATTATCGTTGAGTCTTAAAATAAATCACACAGAAGCTAACATCTTCCTTGAGGAAGCATCACTAGGTAAATCTGCATCATACTGGTTTTTTTTTTTTTTTTTTTTTTTGTATTGTTTTCCTATGCAACAACAACAAAAACAGCTACCGATGAGCCAATGAGTTGATTCCAACTCATGGCAATCCCATATATTTCAGAGTAGAACTGTCCTCCATCAGGTTTTTCATGCCTGTGACCTTATAGAAGCAGATCACTAAGTCTTTCTTCAGAGGTGCCTCTGGGTGAACTTGAACTTCCAACCTTTTGGTTAGTTGCCCAGCAGCTTAAGTAAAGCCCTATGTCTTGAGTATAAATGTCATAATGAACAAACATTGTTTGGCATTGGATTCCGAGATGTGTGAAATTTCAGTACACTTGAAGAGATTGGAAACCCTGGCGGAGTAGTGGTTAGGAGCTATGTCTGCTAACCAAAAGGTCAGCAGTTCGAATCCTCCAGGTGCCCCTTGGAAACCTTAAGGCAGTTCTACTCCGTCCTATAGGGTCACTATGAGTCAGAATTGACTCAACAGCAATGGGTTTTGTTAGGTGTTTTGTTTTTTTTGAAGAGATTAAAGCATTTCAGTCATAAGAAAATATTAATTCCTATTTTCTCCTATTCCAGTTATTTTCAAATGGTTTGACTACTATACACAGTATAAAATACATTGACTGATATTCACAATAAAAAAATACGTTAATCATCAATACAATATTAATGGATACAAAATTTATTTCAAAAAAATTCAGTGTTTATAAGATTCTAGCTAATGAACTTATTGATTCATATTCTCTGCTATGAGCATTATTCTGTATTTGCACAATAACCATAACATAACCTACCAAATAAACCAACCTCTAATTATTCCCATGCTTACCATATGTGTGCAGATTGGTTATATTGTGGCTTATCTATAGGTATTTCCTGGGGCAAAATGGGAAGATTATGCCCTGGTGCATAGCCATCAACATGCAACTTTGAGATTTACGTATAAAAGCTAACTTTGTTGTGTCTTTTTTTTTTTTTTTAAGTCACTCACCTTTGCAGAAAAGTTCAAAGAATCTGATTTAATTTGTCTAAGAGTCTTTGTTTTAGTGCTTATATGAATTAAGTCAACAAAACCTCTTTGATAATACGGTTTGTTTTAGCCAGAAGGATAAGGTAAGACAAAGCTCTGCAATTTACTTTTTTGTCTGACACTCATCATATATATTTTGTCAATATTTAAGGAAGAAAATACTCGGATTTGCAAAAAATTATGGGGCAATAGGTCTGTCATCCATCATGGTTAAGAGCCATACAGACCATTAGAGAAAGACTAGACAGGTAAGTTAAATACCACAGAATTTTATACAGCTATGGATAGACAGTGAGTTGTGAGTGGTGGAGGAAACACTGATGGATCTTTTTGTTTTTTTTTTTAATTACCCAGGCATATTTAGAGTAAAAAGTACTGTTTAGTAATCCGTGGCCTGGATTGTTCTACTTCCACTCCAATATTCTTCTATTCCAGTTGTTACCAATGTTCTGACTAATACACACAGAATGAAATACATTGACTGATATTCACAATAAGAAATATATTGATCATCAAACCCCATAAACACACGGACATTAACAGAATTGGACATGAAACTATACTTACCTATGGTAACATAGATTCACATTTTCTGTAGTATAAGACCAAAAAAACCCAAACCCAATGCCGTCGAGTAGATTCGTGACCCTACATAGGTTTTCCAAGGCTGTAATCTTTATGGAAGCAGACTGCCACATCTTTCTCCCTTGGGGTGGCATGGTAAGTTCAAACCATACACCTTTTGGTCAGCAGCTGAGTGCTTAACCACTGAGCAACCAAGGCGTCTTTTCTGTGGTATAGTTTGGTATAATATTAAAGCATAGTATTGTATTCCATTCATTTTGTTGTGTTCTATACGTGTTTTTGAAAGATTGATTTCATGGCTTGCTAATAAGTTATAACCTGCAGCAAGTAAAAGTAAAAAACCAAACCTGTTGCCGTCCAGTCAATTCCGACTCCTAGTGACCCTATAGCACAGAGTAGAACTGCCCCACAGGGTTTTCAAGGACTGCCTGGTGGATTCAAACTGCTGACCTTTTGGTTAGCAGCTGAGCTCTTAACCACTATGCCACCAGGGTTTCCTGCAGCATGTAAAGCACTGTTGAATGCAGTGGTTCTTACCTGGGGGTAATTTTGCTGTCTAGGGAACGTTTGGCAATGTCTGAGGACATTTTTGTTTGTTAGTGGGTATAGTCCAGGGATGCTGCTAAACATCCTACAATGAACAGGCCAGCTCCCCACAACAAAGAATTATCTGGCTCAAAATACCCAGAGTGCCAAGGCTGAGAAACCCTAGACTAATGTACATTGCCCTGAGGAGCCCATCAAGTTAATATTATGTTTTTCAGATTTCCTTGCACTTAGGGCTATTTAGATTCACCAATGTGTTTGAGAGAATTGAAATCAGAACCGAGTTAGCCAGAGAGAAGGAAGAATGTCAAAAAGCAACCGTGTTTAGAAAAAAGATGAATGCAAAGCCACTGTGGACTTGTAGCCAGAAGCTTCCTGTATTGGCAGTTTCCTTCAGTGGCTACTGTTTTGTTCACAAAAGCAGCATGAGTGCAGGGCCTGAGAACTGCTCAGGTAGCCCTTCCAACAACTTCGCAGACTGTCTAAGATCTAATAATGAATCCTCGTCTGCCCGAAGTGGTTAGAGCCATGTAAGTTATCTGTAAATAAAGGTAATATCTACAATGACTGCATATTATAAATATGTCCTTTACTCTTCTGAAAAAAGTCAACCAATGGATAGAAGAAATGTGATCCAGGTCACTCAGTTATTATAGCATAGGGAGACCCTGGCACCGATGGAGAACATATTAAAGTGGTGAAACATTTACATAAAAAAAAGGAAGAGAATTATGACTTTTTAAATGAAAAAAAACTATAAAGAAAAATGGACACATCAAAAGTAAGATATATGTAATTTGAAGGGTCTGTTTGATGGTTTACCATCTGGCACCATCTAGGGTGAAGTGACTCTTAAGTAAGTTTCACAATTAACTAGAACTTTTCTCTTTAAGTGTCAATGTTTTATTTTATTTTTTTGATGAAAATATTTCTAACGTGTATCACAAATATTTCTAACCCTTTTTTAATAGGTCAAAGTTCTTTTAATCATTTATCCGACATTAATATAACACTTGTTATGTCTGAAATAGTGTTTCAACATTACAATATCTAAGATTATGCTTTGTAATATTATCCACCCATTGGTGGGTGGAGGAGGCATAAAGTGTTCTTGTAGAAAGAACACTTTATTAGGAGAGCTGCATATTTGTGGTCATTTCCTCAAACAAATATGAACAAGACTGATACAAATTATTTCGGAGGAGATAAAATATTTGTATATTGAACACTGGTTTGCTTCATGAAAAAGGAACCCAAGGAAGACTCAAAGAGATTTGCACTAAGCATATGACTGCCAATTGGAAGTTGTAGTTCAAACGTGTCCTATGACTCTAATCCAGGGCTCTCTCCAACTCACCATGTCACCCCCTTCAACAGCCTGTCCATGCAACAGAGCAGTGCCCTGTCACGTTTGATCCTGTTGTTGTTGTTAGGTGCCATCGAGTTGAATTTGACTCTAGCAACCACATGTGACAGAGTAGAACTGCCCCATAGGGTTTTCTAGGCTGTTATCTTTATAGAAGCAGATTTCCAGGTCTTTCCCCCATGGAGCAGCTGAGTGTGTTTGAACCTTTCAACTAGCAGTTGATGGCTTAACTGTTGTGCACCAGGGATCCTTCCTTGGATCCTAGAGGTGCCATTACTGTACATGGCTCCAGGCTGCCCTCTCTCTAATTCATTTGAGATAAATGTTGACATCTCATTTCCATTATTACTTTACTGCCTAGAATCTTCTTTTTTTTTAACGTAACACGCAATTGTCTTGGTGGAACTGATGGTGACCTTGACTAGTTACTTAACTTCTGTAAGACTCAGTTTTCTCATCTCAAAGCTGAATGTGATAATTGTACCAATATTCTGCACCTGCTTGAGGGGCCATTTATTTATTTGTAAAGAAGTAGATTATATATAACATATACATTA
>NW_004444177.1:771635-774486 GCF_000243295.1 Trichechus manatus latirostris
TATAATCTATAATGGTAAAATGGTGTATATGTAAATATAAATATATACATTAACATATATGTGTTATATATAAAATGATATATGGAATAATGTATGAATGTGTTTACCATATGGACAGATCAATGGTAAAGATGGCAGAAATGACATCTTTTGTTAATAAATAATACTGAGCAAGGGCTCTGTGGTAATAATTTGCCTCTTGGATTTGCAGGGCTCTAGTTAGAGAAGACGGTTTGATTCTTCACCTGGCATAAATGAGGAGTAAAAGCTATCAGCATGAGCCACTTTTAACTCATATTCTGAGGGGCTTCTATTTTAACAAATAATACCTGAAACATGTGGACCGTAACTGAGGTTTGGGACCCTTTTAATGTCTGTGAAATTTTCACCCTAGTGGTATTTTTTTCCTCTGCTAAACAACTGCATTTGAATAGAAAAGTAACAAGCATTTTCTATGTGCCTAAAAGAGCACAAGGGTGCAAAAGAAGTGCTTATCAAAAGTTCAAATTTAACTAGACATTCTGTACTTTATCTCGCAGTCCTATGTGAGGGATGCTGTTTTGTTTAAAGTAATTTGAGCTGCTATAAAAGATAAACCCTCAAATCTCAGTAGCCCAACACAGTAAAACTTTGTTTTTCACCGTAACTGATATGAATGCTTCTGTTTGGGCAGTTCTCCACTCAGGAGAAGAAACACAGACCCCTTCTACACGGTGTCTCCATTTTTAAAACATACCTTGCAAGCTCTATCTGAGGGCTGTCTCCATTCTAGACACCTAGAAAGGGAAAAACATCAGGAAAGCTCAGTCTTGGGGCATTGTGATGGGCCAGGCATGGACATGACCTCTATCACTTCTGCTCACATTTTCTTAGCTGGAACCCAGACATATGGCCCCACTCAGGATGAGGAGAAAGCAAATTTAGTTAGCAGTTAGCGGTCTCTGCCACGGATGTTGAAATAATACAGAAATATTAGAACTCTATCAGTTTAAGTGCTATACACAGTCTACAGACATTAAAGAAAAGAAAAACTACATCAATGTGAACTCTAACAATGAAAAAGTAACTTTTGACTATCTATAAAAGTTTTAAAACACATCTAGGAGCAAATTACTATTTATAAAAATAAGTTAATTAAAACCCGGATATGCCATCTACAAGTAGTAAATTATTCATTTTTCATGTAAATATTCACAATGCACATAGTTTTATTTTATTCATTAATGCCTTAGGGGGGTCTGTTTGGAAAACGTACCTCTTCACTGGTATCCTCTTTATAAAGTTGTCTGTGTTAACATATGTATTTGGAATTAACAAACCACACATCCATAATCCTCCAAGTCATACTGAAATTTTTTATTAGCTCAAATGAGTGTCATTTTAGTATAAAACTCTCATGCGAATGCATTGAAAAATGCAATATGAACATATAGATAACACTGATTCAAATAAATGACTTCAGATAGGTAACCAAAACACAGAAAATGATAAAAATACAGTGAAATGTATAGTTATAATTCATCAATGTAAGGAACATATTAAAAACAACATCTGTTGTGTGTGACCCATTTTACAAATGTGTGAGGGAATTAAAGAAAACAATAATAAAAAGCCAATGGAGAGGATATAAAAACCAGAGAAAGCCGAGATAATCTTCCAAGTGAAAGCCAGTAAGAAGAGGAAGATAACACAAAGAGATGAAGAAAGAGAAGTCAAAGAAAGAGAGGATAAACAGACTATAAATGAGAAAGGTGAGTCTAAAGAATTCCTCACATCAAGCTGCTGCATTTTCATTATATTTGAGCGTGCAGAGGAAATTTAGCTTTGATTCCAAAGATGGCTGGAAATACAAAGCTAGATAAGCCGTATGATTTCTTAGTGGTGTATAAGAGAAGGGATATTTTTAAGTATACAAGTAATTAGCTTCATGTTGCCTATTTCATGTAACTTTTACCTTAACAAGAGGTTTTTCAGTTTGTGCCATTATCTAATAACCTACTATTATCAATTTTCAGAGAAAACACATTATCTGCAGGAAAACTTTCTGAAAGTCACAAACAAGCATTAAGAGCCCAGAAGCAAAAGATTTGTAGAATCTTTAAAACATAGCTAGAGGCAAGAGTTTGAGCAGTGGGAGCAGATCACCAAAAAACTCTAGTCTGCCTGATAAATGCTCCATAGAACAAAATCTATTCAAAGTACAACCCAGAAAATAGAATCAACATCACGCTGTTGCAGTCTGGGACTGCAACCTTGCTAGAAAAAAGCCACAGGTCTGCCACTTAGAAATTATGCACAAACTGCCTGCCTGCCTGCAGGAAGAGCAAGAAACACTTTAATAATCAAACCCAGTGACAACATAAATATTTCACCTTGCCACTCTCAGGGTACAAGCTGGTTTGTCTTCTAGAATAATTCAGGGAACAAAACATGATTCTGTATAATAGAAGACATATTGGCCTAATAACTCATTAAAAAAAAAAAAAAAAAAAAGCTCTAGCTGCTGTCATTGAAAGGCCCACACTTCATTTGAACACTCAATGGACCCCTCCAAATAATGGCATATCATCCAGATTCAACCCTAGCTTCAATAACATAAAATCATCTTCAGATGTACAAGTCTACATATCTATTTTGAATGACTTTTTTCCCCCTCTTGGTGATTCATAATATAATCCCAGGAGAGACAAGGTGAGACAAAGAAAATATGAGAAAAATTTTAAGGGTAATTCTGCACAATCTTTCATTATCTCTGCCCAGCTTAATATTGATAGCATGTCCTAGAGAGTGAGTTAAGTAGGAAACCTCTAATCAATCTTTTCTCTCTCTTTCACCCCGTCTCCCCCCCCCC
>NW_004444177.1:774586-789762 GCF_000243295.1 Trichechus manatus latirostris
CCCACACACACACACTCAAAACCTCAGCTGTCTTTCCTAACCATATATTTAGTTCTGGGCTTGCCTTAGGCTAACTGGAAATGGGAGGGTTTTTCTCTGGCACCCTAATTTCCTCCTTTCAGTACCCTTTACTCTTCAGATTCTTCCTCCTGGTGCCATTGGCTGCCCCAACTATGTTCTTTATTTGGCCTGCATCATCCCATTAATGCTTTTTCTTTCAGAGTTTTCCTGCCTGTATCAAACTTTGTTGTTCTGTGTCTCATTCTAATTTTTGATATATGTCACAATGAAAAGAAATCTGAAAAATGTATAATAAGCCAATGCCTCATATTGATTAATGTTAACTTCACGGGAACAGGTGCATTCTACCTGGAGAATTTTGATGAGACAAAACCCTAGCCCAAGGGGCTAATGGAGTTTCACTCACTGTACTAAGCTTGAAGGGTGGGATATATGTGACCAGATACAATTTTACTCACTTTAACACAAAACTTGATTAGTCTAGTTAAATTTCTTATACATGGATGAATCTGAGGAAAGAATTTCTAGGTGGTGGCTGACGACTTGCAAGTTCTTCTGGCACTGTTTAGAAATACAGAACTGTGACACTGGAAAGAAATTGTGAGACAATTATTTCACACTGTAATTCTTAAAGTTTTAGAAAAATGCTACACTATTACTGGAAGAGACCATGGGTATTATTTGCCAAATTTCCTAGTTTTGTAGCCAATTTGAACAGCAATACCCTAGGCAAGTGCCAACATTATGTTGAGTACTTTATCCATGATCTCATTTAATTTTTGCTGTAATTCTTTGAGATATGTACTATTGTGCCCACCCATTTTGCAGATGGGAAAAGCAAGGCTTGCTTAGAGAGTTTAAGTAGTTAGCCCGAAGTCAGTCATTTGGTAGGGCAGAATGAGGATGCAGAAATCCTGTGACTAGATACTACACTGCAGTATCTAAGAAAGAGAAACAATGAGGAGCAGAAAGTTATGTTCAGGTACCTATGGTTGGGGTCGTACCCTCTAGACTCCAGTGCTGAACTCTTTTCAGCTGTTTACCATCCTACTTTGTCCAGGTAGTGCAGTGGTTAAGAGTTCAGGCTGCTCACCAAAAGGTCAGCAGTTCAAATCCATTATACACTCCTTGGAAACTCTATGGGGCAGTTCTACTCTGTCCTATGGGGTCACTATGAGTCAGAATCAACCCGAAAAAGGCTTTTTTTCCCACGGGTTCACCTTTAATTGGCTCATATTAAAGATGTTATTTGCACTATGTGGTGGCTTTGGATCAGATTATCCATTGTCATTGAGTAGATTTCCACTCGTGGTGACCCCAGGTTTTGAAAATCTAGTCAGTTCCGCAAGTGGAAGGATCTTCTTGAAAATAAACCACAATGTTATTTAGAATTCCAACTTCTGTCTGAAGCTGAGTGAGCATGGATCACAGACTGTCTTGATAATTGTTCATATAAGCATTAGGGATTACTAGAAGATAATCCACATGGAAAAATATTCAAATATTGAATAAAAAAAGGCAAAAGATTAGGTAATTTTTAAATACCATGAAAATTCAATATTCTTCTAATATCAAAATGATTTATTTCTCTAATGACTTAGATCCCTTTTAAACATTTTTTAAAAAGATTAGGTTACCTCACTCAAGTGACAGACATTTTAAAAGCTTACCACGGCTAAATACCTTTTTATTTCTTCTGTGACTTTCATTTTATTAAAAACCAGGCTATCCTACCTATGACTTAAAATTCTTATCTTCTTTTCAGATGGACTTTTTCTTCCTTAATTCAAATATCTAAAAATCAGTAGAATTTATAGATTTTAAAAGACACATGCTTTGTAAAATATAGTCAATGCAAGTTAATAATTATTTCTGTTTTTAGAAGTATGATAAGAGTGACTTTTAACTTCAACATTATGCAAACAATAGCTCCCTGCAATTACAAATCTACTTCCTTCATTACTGCTGATACCTCAAAACTGAAGAAACACCAAAGAAGACAGAAAAAACAACAATCCATTTCCTTCAACCTTTCCTGCTGAATAATTACTTCCTGTGTTTATCTGATGTCTGCTTCCTTTGGCCTATTTCTATGTTTTGCACTTAAAAATGGCCAATGGAAACACCACGAATGGCAAAAAAATTTACACCAATTCTTGGGAAATTCTTCAGTCAGCGTTCTTTAAAAAATGGAATTAAAGTTAGAAAGACAGTAATACCCTTTCACCTTTGGTTTATGATGACTTAGGACTTCAAATTAGAGCCATTATTCCTTGTCCTTGAGTATAAAGAATGTGACCCAGCTGGAGCTAGACTTTCAAGGACTCACAAGGACCCATCAACTGGGCCCTGATGTATAAAAACAATAGCTAGGACAATCTTGGCAAGCATCCTTTAGGGAAGGTTTCGTATAAGCAATACTTAGAGCACAAAAGACTCACATATTTTCCACTCTTATCTTTTTCTATTAGCATTTAGTGAATAGTAAAATTTGTTGGACGAATGAAGACCCTCCTGACTGTAGTTATTGAAACTTGTACCAATGATTATTAAGAAAGACAATTCAAAATGTAGAATCACGGTGATTTAGCAGTTTTTATTTAGCCAGTCTGTGAAAAAGTGAAACTTTTAGTGATTTTAGCCCTTTATAATGTTAATATATTCTGACTGATTCTGTAACATTCCTCTGACTCTGGCAGACAAAGCTTTGACAGCATGCTTATCTGGTTTCCCACTTTTGCTTCTTGGAACACATGCCGAAAAAGATCTTTCTTCTTGCTTTACTGTAACTTTGTGGTGATTTTACCCTAGGACAATGGTATGTCATTTCCACCTAAGTATTTCACTAAGAAGCCCTGGTGGCACAGTGAACTTACTTTATTTTTAACTTTGTCTTTGTCTGTAGAAGGACTTCTGCTTATTTTGTTGTTCGCAGCGGTATATGCTCATGTCCTTGTCCGTTTATCCAGTAAAAGTCTTTATTTTCCTGCCTTTTCTGTGCTCCCTTTAATTTGTTTGGAATGATTAATATAAGCAGATCCGTTAACTCTAAAGTGAGGCTATGTCTTTTTTTAAAGTGCCCATTTCTCAGAGTGATGGTCCATTGGTTTCCTATTTGAATCGCTGCTCTGGGATGCAGAAACTTCTGCATTTAACTTCTCTAGTTTACTTCGACTCATAGCAACCCTATAGAACAGAGTCGAACTGCCCCTTGGGTTTACAAGGAGCTACTGGTGGATTTGAACTGCTGACCTTTTGGTTAACAGCCGAGCTCTTAACTGTTGCACCACCAGGGCTCCGGATTTCCTTTTCTTCAGCCAGGGATTTCTGGGAAGTACTTGATTAGGCTAAAATAAAAATGCAGGCTTCCCAGATGTTCCAGGGATTACCAGTTGCCTTCTAGTCAATTCTGACCAACGGCAACACCATGAGTGTCAGAGTAGAACTGTGCCCCATGGGGTCTTCAGTGGTTGATTTTCCAGAAGTAGATCACCACCAGACCTTTCTTCCAAAAGGCCTCTGGGTGGAGTCCAACCACTAACTTTCTGGGTAGCAGCCCAGTGCATTAACCATTTGCACCACCAGGGATTTCTGTTCCAAGAATACTATTTCTCAAAGTGTATGCATTATAAGATATCATTAAAAAGTACTCATTGAAAGAATTTAGGAAAGGTCACAAAGTTAAATATGTTTCTTTACTGCAGAACATCTCAGAATGTGTAATACAGCAATCCACAAACAAATGTCTACGTATATGACAGACAAGGAGTAATTTGAAGCAGTTTTACTCACACATTTTATGTACAAAATCCTTCAGTGATGCACATCTCTACACTATTGTTCTGTCAAAGCTAAACTGGGAAATCTTCACAGAGTTATGACTCTTCAAGAACAAGATGGGGAAGTTTGCAAAACCTCAGGCACCCCAGACAGTGGCTGAATGAGCCTGGCAGAAAAGGGAGAGGCAGTGGGGAGCCTAAGGGAGGAAGTGGAAGCTTCTTCCCATTTGGCGTAGAATTTCTTCAGGCGTGGCAGGATAAGTGATCCATTAGTAGTAAAGATATGCTTCCGGAAGCCAGACTGAGAGAAAATGTAGTTTGACGAACAGCATCGTACACAGAAATCAGCCAAAGGAAGGCACCATTTGGTGAGGGCAATCTCAGTTGGGAAATATGGTAAAATAGGCTACTAATCATTTAAATTTGTGTCCTTAAAAATAAACAAAAGTTTTCTAGTGGTTGTGTAATATTTTATAACATAAGTTAGAATTTACAAGCTAATTATTGGTCAACAAAATTGAGGGTTGCTATTTGTAAAGAATATTATTCTTCATCCATAATATTAAGGAGAAAACAAACCATGGCTAGTGTAAGATCTGCTATATGATCAATAGGAATAAATATTTCTAGGTATATATAAATCTGTTCCTCACCATGTAATTTTTCAACATTTTCCTAAAATGTGATTAGGAATAGAACAATAATTAAGTAGAAGTTCT
This sequence comes from Trichechus manatus latirostris, assembly GCF_000243295.1. Lineage (NCBI taxonomy): Eukaryota > Metazoa > Chordata > Mammalia > Sirenia > Trichechidae > Trichechus > Trichechus manatus. Next base: position 779,106 of record NW_004444177.1, read on the forward strand.
GGAGAACCTGAAATTCTTCTTACTAGGAGACAAACGCTAACTTTATCACTAATAAATATATACCTTCTGAAGTTCAAGTTGCAGATGTCAGCGTTCTTTTCTTCTATATAAATAGGAATTATCAACTTCAAAGCTTAATTTTATTAGTAAGTTTGTGGAGTACATTCTGTATAATTTAGCGAAGATCTTTTTTCTTATGGCAGAATTATCTTTTTTGTAGGCACTGAATTAATTTAAGTTTAATTAAGATATTAATTTTCTTATAACCATTTTCTTAAAATATTCTTTTTAAATTAATTATTATTTTTTAAATGTTATTTATTTTGTTGCTGTTGTTGAGAATATACACAGCAAAACATACACCAATTCAACAGTTTCTACATGTACAATTTAGTGACATTGATTACACTCTTCAAGTCATGCAACCATTCTCACCCTCCTTTTCTAACTTGTTCCTCGTCTGTTCACATAAACTCACTGCTCCCTAAGGTTCCTATGCAATCTTTTGAATTGCTGTTGTCAATTTGATCCCACATAAATAGATCTTTAAAGAGCACAATGCTCAAGGCAGACATTCTTTACTAGTTAAGCTAAACTATTGTTTGGTTTTAAGAAGACTTCAGGTGATATTTTTTGTTTAAGATTTAAAGATTATCTCAGGGCAACAGTTTCATGGGTTCATTTTACTATTCTTTATTAAAAGTGTATTTCTTAATTTAAATCTTTGGAATCAAAATTAAAAAATAAACCATAATATATTTTTATGAAAGACAAAAATGTGGAGGAGTGATTTTTCTACATTATTGGGTAAGTATAGCAAATTTCTAGATTGCTACTGCATAGCAATAAATAGCTTAAATACGGGTAATTTTTTATTTTAAAAAACTCACGTGAAAAATAATTATAGTCATTTTATTTCAATCATTTAATAATAATAATTGCCAAATTGTATTAAGTTTACATTGATATTACTTGGCTTAATTAAATCTTTAAAATTACCTTATAAGGTTACCAAAAAAAAAAAAAACAAAAACCATTCCTGTCGAGTAGATTCTGACTCATAGCGACCCTGTAGGACAGAGTAGAGCTGCCCCATAGGGTTTCCAAGAAGCGGCTGGTGGATTTGAACTGCAGAACTTTTGGTTAGCAGCCATAGCTCTTAACCGCTTTGCCACCAGGGTCATTTTATCTTCATTAAACAAAAGAGGAAATTTACCAGATAGACTAAGTTTACAGTACTGGTTAAAAAAAAAAAAAAAAAATGGAGCTATAATTAGAACTTAGGTGGTCTAACTCCCCCATGTGTACCTGAAAATACTGAGATCTACACATACCGTAAATACATTGCACTGTCGTGGTCTGATCTCAAGGGTAGCAGTCTTAGTTAAAGTGAGAAAAGCATCAGATCTGCAGAAGTCATAAATCTGTAACTCACTCATGAAACTACCTTATCTTGCGGAGCATATTTGGCCAAAATGCATAAATTAGTCTACATGACACATTATACATCTTCGGTGTGCTGGATGTCTTAATAGAATTAAATGTGAGTTATAGAGTCAGAGTATCTTCTGGCTCTCTCATTTCCTCCCTGCTTCCCTCCCTCCTTCGTTCTGTTTCCTCACTTATTGTTTTTTTTTTTTTTTTCAACACATACGCATTGAACACCAATAATGAGCAAGGTACTTTTATCAGAAGTATAATATATGTTTAATCTCAAAAAAGGTAATATCTATTACTGGGGGACATACTATTGAAAATACATGAAAAAAGCATTTAGATGCTATGATAACTTCTGTAGAGCATATAGGAGGCACCCCGAAAAGGGAGTACTCACTCAATTCTATGAAGGGAGCAGGGAGTGAGATCATGAAATAATTTATTAGGAAGAAGCATTTAAGCTACAGTTTGTCACACAAATGGTATCCTTCTACAGAAAAGAGGACACAGAGAATTCCTGGCAGAGGAAACTGCATGGCAGAGATCTAAAACTGTAAGTCACAATCACAGAAAGGCAACTAACTGTAGGACAGGACAGAAAAGAACAAGGAGCACAAAGAGAACAGACAAGAGAAGTAGAGAAGCCAGATTATAAATTGTCTTAATGGCAGGAAAAGTTGAGACTTTGCTCTTTTGGCAAAGCAAAGTCATTGATAGATTCTAAACGAGACAATAAGGTGATCACAATTTCTTTTTAGACCCCAAACAATGGTAACAGTTTGGGAGACTGTTTTGCAGTGAGTCAAGACTGGAGGGAGAACAGATAACAACTTATTGCAATTGATCAGATCAGAGATGATGAGGTGCTACACGACTCTAGCAATGAGGACGGGGAGACAAAGATAGATCTGTTTACAGATTGGATGCTGACAGTACTAGAGTGAGATTAGTCAGTCATTATGCCATAACAATTACTATGTTTTTGTACCTAGTGCTTCCCCTTCAGTGAAATAAGTGATACTGGAAGTTGGCTAGGTTTGTGGAGGAAAGAAAACTTTGTGTATTCATGTAGGATGTTGTTATTAAACATCTAATATGTGTGCACTCTGATTTTTACAGTGGGTATAAAAGATAAATTGGACATGATTCTGGCCCTCAAGGATTCATATCCTGGTAAATATGTCCAATAAGATTTTGGATATATTTATGTAGACCTCAGTACACAGATTCTAGTTGGATAAGGATATTGGTGAGTCATCAGAATATAAATAGCACCAGATGCCATGTGAGAAGACAAAGACACTCATGAGAAACATCAAAAGTGAGAAGGGGACAAGGACAAGGACAGAAACCTTTGAAACCTTAACATTTAGTGGCTTTATAGGAAAACAGGAAGGAAGAGTCAGAAATCAGCAGACCACAAGAGTGTGCAATCAGGAACAACACATGGAAATGGTTCAGGCTGGTCAGTCCACATACGTAAGAGTTGGAATGCAAGGTGAAAATGAGCTAGGTCCACTGAGCATGCAATTAGGATGTCAGTCCATTACCTTATTCAGAGTAGCTTCCATGAAAGTATGGAGTGGTGTTTTATCATATAGGGATGAGGAATAAGTGAAAGGTGAGAAAATAAAGAGAATGAGTGGAGACTATTCTATGAGACTATTTGTTGACTCTTGAGACTTTGCACTAAATACTCTGGAAGGGATGTGATTACCTTTTTCTACTGGAAAAAAAATAAACTTCACATAAAGTTCTAGCAAGTAAGTTGTGACATTCTATACCTGAGTATGAAAAAGTTTTCTTTTGTCAATATTGTATAGTCTAACTCTAAAGTTATCTTATTCTAAGTTTTTTTTTCTTCAAAAGGATTCTCAGAGGAGGAAAAGAACATAATAAAGAGGATACAACAAGTTACAAAAAGATGCATTTTTTTGTTTGTTTTAACAAACCTACGCTTGATATAAATACAAAGCACTATTATGTATAGGGTTTCTGATTATTCAATATATAATGGTGAATTAATTTATATTGTTATATAAATATTCTATCTTTCACTGCTATAAGCACTCTCATTTGATCAACAGAAGCTCATTATATAACGGATCTTTATGGTCACATAGAATAGTTGTCAACACATTAGAATTTCTTTGCAATTCCAGTTTAAATAGACATTTGTGGGATTGTAGTGTATGTCAGTGAAACACATTTACAAATGACCTGGACCTCTGCCACTTTTGTGGTTAAGTGGACTATTAATGATGGTGCCTTCCCAGACAATTGCTCTTTCTTGTGGGAAATGAAAGAATAGCATTCCTATTTTATTCATTCAGCTATGTCAGTTAATTCCTCCATCAATACTGGTTTTGTGACTTTATTAGCAGGAAGTGAAAGAAGAATGCCTTAATGAAATTGTTCAGTGCAGTGGTCATCACATAACAATATATTTAGGGGACAATGTAGCAGAGTGTGCCACACACTCAAGAAGGAGTGCAAAGTAACAACCAGCTTTGAGAGGAGAAACTAGTCTCCCTTCTTTCTTGAAAAGTCAGCCCAAAATCCTGACTGAAAAAAAAAAAAAAGAGAAAGTAAGGAAAAGCTGGAGTTAGAACCCCAAGAGGAAAGTGTCCAAACAGAGCAGCAATGGTGTGACAGGTGGTTGCAGCCCAGGAGAAAAAGGTAGCTAAGTGAAGTGGCAATGGCTCAGTGGAGGGGTGAGTTCACACCAGGCAGATGGTGTAGAAGGTCAGTGACCCACTGGGGTAGGACAACTGATTACCAATAGGGTAACTGAGCAAATATATTGAAGATAATGGGAGACAAGTTTCTCACTTTGGGAGAAAAGCTATAAATACAAAAAGGGGGAAATAAGAATGAACCCTGTTTTGTTAAATTGGAATTAGAGATGTCAGTGTGAACTCATGGATTTCAACATATGAAGATAGATCTAAAAACAATTAAATATATATATGCAGATGGTGAGTGTGGGTATACATTTACAAATCCCTCCTTTTTGAAGGTCTAGTAACAATTCCTCAACAACTAGATTTTGCTTCTGCATATTAATCTCTATTAAAAGAAACCAGGGCTCCTTAAAGAAATGAATAACGACTCTAGGGCTGGAATGAGGAAAGTTTAAGATAAGCCTAGAATAACCTGTTGTGCCTGAAAATAACAAAGTTCCCAAGAATGATGTGAATATGTTAAAAAAAAAAAAAAAAAAAAAACACAAGAAGTCAACTTAAAAAGGCTTTAACTGGCCAATTCTGGAATGGTTTGAATAACAAAATAATGACAACAATAGATTTATAGCCCAGTCAATAAAATAGTAATCCATAAAGAGGACATTACCAAGGAAGCAGAATAAGAAGCTCCGTGCTCCCATCCCCCAAAGAAACATCAAAATACGGCTAGAAAATTTCAGAACCAAGCTTGTCAAATCTGAATCAATAAAGAGGCAATGTCAAGAAAATGACAGAAATCTTTGCGGCTGTCTGTTACTGGACTATGCTCCTCCCTCACCCCAGATTGGCAATGGGCTTGAAGCAGCAGCCCGCATTTCTAGTATGGGTCCTGGGTTCAGAATGGAACAGACCACATCTTATGCTCAGATTACTGTGCTTGTCTGTTTGAACATGCCCAGCAAGTATCTAAACCGCTGAAGAAAAGGGAGTGTCTCTGTTACATCTATCTTGGAGGAATCACAGGGCAGAAGACCAGAGGGTGTACTACAAGGCCCATAGCTGCAAAGGGTAAGACAGGGCAATTGAGACACAGAACAGAAAATTTAGGGCTAAGTTCAAATATATAGGTCAAAATATTGAATGACACAGGAAGCATCAAAAGAAGATGGGAAGAATACACAGAGTCACTGTACCAAAAAGAATTGGTGGGCATTCAACCATTTCATGAGGTAACATATTATCAAGAACTGATTTACTGAAGGAAGAAGCCCAAGCTGCACTGAAGGCATTGGTGTAAAACAAGGCTACAGGAATTGATGGAATATTGATTGAGATGTTTCAACTAACGGATTCAGCTCAATTGCATATGTCAAGAAATTTGGAAGACAGCTACCTGGTCAACCAACTGGAAGAAATTCATATTTCTGCCCATTCCAAAGAAAAGTGATCCAACAGAATGCAGAAATTATCAGACAATATCATGAATATCACACACAGGTAAAACTTTGCTGAAGATCTTTTAAAAGCGGTTATAGCAGTACATTGACTGAGAACTGTCAGAAATTCAAGCCAGATTCAAGAGAGGATATGGAATGAGGGATATCATTGCTGGTGCCAGATGGATCTTGGCTGAAAGCAGAGACTACCAGAAAGATGTTTACATGTGTTTTATAGATTATGCAAAGGCATTCAACTGTGTGGATCATAACAAATTATGGATAACATTGCAAAGAATCGGAATTCCAGAACACTTAATTGTGCTCAGGAGGAACCTGTACATAGACCAAGAGGCAGTTGTTTGAACAAAACAAGGGAATACTGCATGGTTTCAAGTTAGGAAAGGTGTGTGTCAGGTTGTATCCTTTCACCATACTTATTCAATCTGTATGCTGAGCAAATAATCTGAGAAGCTGGACTATATGGACTACATAACATCAGGATTGGAGGAAGACTAACAACTTACGTTATGCAGATGACACAACCTTGTTTGCTGAAAGTAAGAGAACTTGAACCACTTACTGATGAAAATCAAAGACTACAGCCTTCAGTATGGATTACACGTGAACATAAAGAAAACAAAAATCCTTGCAAATGAGCCAATAAACAACATCATGACAAATGGAGAAAAGACTGAATTTGTCAAAGATTTCATTTTACTTAGGTCCACAATCAACACCTATGGAAGGAGCAGTCAAGAAATCAAACAACACATTGCATTGGGCAAATCTGCTGCAAAAGTCCTCTTTAAAGTTTTAAAAAGCAAAGATGTCACTTTGAGGACTAGGGTGCACCCAACCTAAGTCATGGTATTTTCACTTGCCTTATATGCATGTGAAAGCTGCATAATGAATAAGGAAGACCAAAGAAGAATTGAAGCCTTTGCATTATGGTGTTTGAGAACAGTATTGAATATACCATGGACTGCCAGAAGAATAAACAAATCTGTCTTGGAAGAAGTACAGCAAGAATACTCCTCAGAAGCAAGAATGTTGAGACTTTATCTCACATACTTTGGACATGTTATCAGAAGGGGCCAGTTCCTGGAGAAGGATATCTTGCTTGGTAAAGTAGAGGGTCAGGAAAAATGAGGAAGACCCTCAAAGAGATGGATTGACACAGTGGCTGCAACAGTGGGCTCAAGCGTAACAATGATTGTGATGATGGCTCAGGACCAGGCAATGTTTCATTCTGTTGTACATACAGTCATTATGATTCAGAACCGATTTGATGACACCTAACAACAACAGGGTCAAGTAGCCTGGAAGAGAATTTCTTTGAGATGTTGGAGCATTCAGAAGCTCAGGTATATACAAGGGGACTTTAACAGCCACACACATGCCCAGTGCAAGATGCATGCCCAGAAAAAGACCTTAGAAAACTCTGTGCTTTCACCTCATCTGATCTCTAGGCTTAGTATAAGCCTGGATAAGTGTTAAAAGATTACCCTAGCACAGAGCCAACCTTCAACAATTGCAAGAAGTTTTTGTTTTTCTTTCTTTTTTACTTTCTGTTTTTTTTGTTTGCTTGTTATTTTCTTTTTCACTCCTGCCATTCAAGGTAATCTCTATCAGATCAATGGCCGAACAAGACCTATAGTCACAGAGACTTCAGAGAACAGACATATTAAGCAATCTAGTGTTTGCCAAAATAGGTTGAAAAAGTCAGTAAATTAACTAACTACTACAACCTTCGACAATAAGAAAGGAAGAAAAGAAGAAAGAAAGAGATAGAAAATAAGAAGGAAGGAAGGAAGGAAAGAAAAAAGGAAGGAAAAAAGGAACCTGAAAATCATGGGGAAGGGGGTGAACCCGATCTTAGAGTTACCACATTATAATACTCAAATACCCCATTTTCAACAAAAAATCACAAGACATACAGAAAAATAGAGAAGGATGATCCATTTAAAGGAAGAAAAAGTGAAAGGAACTATCCCTGATAAAGCCAAAATATTAATTTACTAGATAAAGACTTTAAAATAATTGTTTTAAATATGCTCATAGACATAAGCCCTCATTACCACAGTGCAACAGGGTATATCTCTGAAGTCTAACTTCAACTGTTTCAGCTATATGGTGAAGTGGCAGGTTCGTGACATTTGATTCTGCTCCACCCATTAAGCAGGGTCCTCACCTACCCACATCAGGGGCCTGAAGACTGGTGGCTCCCCCTATGCCACCAAGCCACCCATGACAAGGGTCCAAGAATAAGTAGAGCCCCCCAGTCCTCACAGCCAACAGCACTGAGTGCTGCAAAACGCACCCACCTACATGCTCTAGGGAACAGGGACTTGATTTCCTCTCAGACACTCAAGGGCAGCCATTAGTCCTCTGCCTTGTTCAGCACATGACCCCCCTATTACAGCCAGATACCTGCACCTACAACGATCACCCATGCCTGTCTAAGACTTCAGGTGAGAAACTGCACCACACACTTGGTGACTGACTATGTGGACGCCTGAGATGCATTCATACAAGAAAGCAAAACAGACTGCTGGGCTCACTTACCTAGTAACAGCTCTTACCACCTGGTAACAGAACATGAGAGCTTCAAAGGTGCCAATAATCAAACTAGCTCACATGAGCAGCGTATTTGGGCATATCAAAACAAAGCAAAGCAAGAAGCTAGGACACCATAAGCAAACATAAAATAAATTAACATAACAACTTATTGATGGCTTGGAGAGAACAGTCAATATCAAATCACATAAAGAGGTAGATCATGATGGCTTCAGCAAGCACCCAAAATAAAGAATCAAGAAGTTTTCCAGAGGAAGAGAACTTCTTGGAATTATCAGAGGCAGAATACAAAAGATTAATGTGCAGAACTCCTCAGGAGATCAGGAAGGAGATCAGACAAAACGCAGACCAAGCCAAGAAACACACAGACAAAGCAATAGAGGATCTTAAGAATGTTATTCAAGAGCATAATGGCAAATTTAATAGGCTGCAAGAATCCATAGAGAGGCAGCAATCAGAAATCCAGGAGATTAACAATAAAATTTCAGAATTAGACAACTCAGTAGAAAGTCATAAGATCAGTATTGAGGCAATGGAATCCAGAATTAGTGAGATTGAAGATAAAGCACTTGATACCAACTTATTTGTGGAAAAATCAGTTAAAGGAATTTAAAAAAATGAAGACACTCTAAGAATTAAGTGGGACTCTATTGAGAGGAATAACCTACGAGTGATTAGAGTACTAGAACTGAGTGGGGGGCAGAAATACAGAGAGAATTGTAGAAGATTTATTGGCAGAAAATTCCCCTGATATAATGAAAGACGAAAAGATATCTATCCAAGATGCTCATCGAACCACACATAAGGTAGATCTCAAAAGAAAGTCACAAAGACATATTATAATCAAACTTGCCAAAACCAAAGATAAAGAGAGAATTTTAAGAGCAGCTAGGAAGAAACGAACAGTTATCTACAAAGGAGAGTAAATAAGGCTAAGCTCATACTACACAGCAGAAACCATGCAGGCAAGAAGGCAATGTGATGATATATATAAAGCCTTGAAGGAAAAATTGCCAGCCAAGAATTATATATCCAGCAAAATTGTCTCTTAAATATGATGGTGAAATTAGGGCATTTCCAGATAAAGAGAAGTTTAGGGAATTTGCAAAAACCAAACCAAAATTACAAGACATACTAAAGGGAGTCCTCCAGTTAGAAAATCAGTAACATCAGATAACAACCCAAGACTAGAACATAAGATAGAGCAACCAGATATAAAACCAGATAGGGAAGTCACAAAAATAAATCAAAGCTAAAACACTGAAACTACAGAAACAGAGATGGCAATATGTAAAAGATGACAACATTAAAACAAAAAAGAAGGACTAGAAAATGTAGTCATAGATCTTCCATATGGAGAGGAAGTCAAGGCAATAAAAAGAAATAAAAGACTGATTTAAACTTAGAAACATAGGGGTAAATATTAAGGTAACCATAAAGGAAACTAACAATCCTACAAGTCAAAATAAAAAACAAGAAAGACTCGGAAAATACAAAATCAACAATGATGTAAAAGATGAAAAGAAAACACATAAAGAAAAACAACTCCACATAGAAAATTAAGTGGAACAAAGAAACTGTCAACAACACACAAAAAACGACATCAGAATTACAGCACTAAAGTCATACCTATCAATAATTACACCGAATGTAAATGGACTTAATGCACCAATAAAGAGACAGAGAGTGGCAGATTGGATAAAAAAGCATGATCCGTCTATATGCTGCCTACAAGAGACACATCTTAGAGTTAAAGACACAAACAAACTAAAACTCAAAGGATGGAAAAAAAATATATCAAGCAAATAACACTCAAAAAAGAGCAGGAGTGGCAATATTAATCTCTGACAAAAAAGACTTTAAAGTAAAATCCACCACAAAGGATAAGGAAGGACACTATATAATGATTAAAGGGTCAATACAACAGGAGGACATAACTATAATAAATACTTACACACCAATGACAGGGCTCCAAAATACATAAAACAAACTCTAACAGCACTGAAAAGAAAGATAGACAGCTCCACAATAGTAGTAGGAGACTTAAACACACCACTTTAGGTAAAGGACAGAACATCCAGAAAGAAGATCAGTAAAGACATGGAAGATCTAAATGCCACAATTAACCAAACTGATCTCATGGACATATACTGAACACTCCAACCAACAGCAGCCAAGTATACTTTTTTTTCCAATGCACATGGAACATTCTCCAGAATAGACAACAAATTAGGCCATAAAGCGAGCCTTAACAGAATCCAAAGCATCAAAATATTTCAAAACATATTTTCTGCCTATAAAGCCATAAAAGTAGAAATCAATAACAGAAAAAAGCAAGGAAAAAAAAATCAAACACATGGAAACTAAACAACATCTTCCTCAAAAACTACTGGGTTATAGAAGAAATTAAGGTTGGAATAAAGAAATTCATAGAATCAAATGAGAATGAAAACACATCCTACCAGAACCTTTGGGACACAGCAAAAGCAGTGCTCAGAAGTCAGTTTATAGCAATAAATG
>NW_004444177.1:791004-800178 GCF_000243295.1 Trichechus manatus latirostris
GGATACAAGATAAACATACAAAAATCAGTTGGATTCCTCTACACCAACAAAGAGAACTTCGAAGAGGAAATCACCAAATCAATACCATTTACAAAAGCCCCAAAGAAGATAAAATACTTAGGAATAAATCTAACCAGAGACGTAAAATACCTATACAATGAAAACTACAAGACACTACTGCAAGAAACCAGAAGAGACTTGCATAAGTGGAAAAACATACTTGTTCATGGATAGGAAGACTCAACATTGTGAAAATGTCTATTCTACCCAAAGCGATCTACAGATACAATGCAGTCCCAATCCCAATTCCAGTGGTATGTTTTAATGAGATGGAGAAACAAATCACAAATTTCATATGGAGAGGTAAGAGGCCCCAGATAAGTAAAGCATTACTGAAGAAGAAAAGCAAAGTGGGAGGTCTCACACTACCTGATTTTACAACCTATTATACGACCGCGGTAGTCAAAACAGTCTCTTACTGGTCCAACAACAGATACATAGACCAATGGAACAGAATTGAATCCAGACATAAATTCTTCCAACTATGAGCAGCTGATATTTGACAAAGACCTCAAATCAGTGATTTGGGGAAAAGACAGTCTCTTTAACAAATGGTGCTAGCATAACTGGATATCCACGTGCAAAAAAACTGAAGCAAGACCCATACCTCACACCATGCACAAAAACTAACTCAAAATGGATCAAAGACCTAAATATAAAATAAAAAACAATAAAGATCATGGAATAAAAAATAAGGATGATGCTAGAAGCCCTAACACATTGCATAAACAGAATACAAACCATATGTAATAATGCACAGACACCAGAAGAGAAACTAGATAACTGGGAGCTCCTAAAAATCAAACACTTATGCACATCAAAAGACTTCACCAAAAGAGTAAAAAGACAACCTCAGACTGGGGAAAAATTTTTGGCTACGACAAATCCAATCAGCATCTAATCTCTAAAATCTACAAGATACTGCAAAACCTCAACAACAAAAAGACAAATAACCCAATTAAAAAAAAGACAAAGGATATGAACAGGCACTTTGCCAAAGAAGACATTCAGGTGACTAACAGACACATGAGGAAATGCTCTTTATCATTAGCCATTAGAGAAATGCCAATCAAAACTACAATGGGATACCATCTCACCCCAACAAGTTTAGCCTTATTCCGAAAAAACACAAAATTTTAAACGTAGGAGAGGTTGTGGAGAGGCTGGAACACTTACACACTGCTGGTGAGAATGTAAAATGGTACAATCACTTTGGAAATCGATATGGTACTTCTTAAAAAGCTAGAAATAGAAGTACCATACGATCCAGCAATCGCACTCCTTGGAATATATCTTAGAGAAATAAGAGCCATCAAAAGAGTAGATATATGCACACCCATGTTCATTGCAGCACTGTTCACGATAGCAAAAAGATGGAAACAACCTAGGTGCCCATCAATGGATGAATGGATAAACAAATAATGGCATATTCACACAATAGAATATTATGTAATGATAAAGAACAATGATGAATCCGTGAAGCATCTTATGACATGGGGGAATCTGGAAGGCATTATGCTGAGTGTCTTAGTCATCTAGTGCTGCCATAACAGAAATAGCACAACTGGATGGTTTTAACGAAGAGACGTTTATTTCCTTACAGTAAAGTAGGCTAAAAGTCCAAATTCAGGGCGTCAGCTCCAGGGGAAGGCCTTTTCTGGCAGCCTTCTTCTCTTCAGTGTTCCCCTGGACTAGGAGATTCTCTGCACAGGGACCCTGGTCCAAAGGATGCGCTCTGCTCTCGGCACTGCTTTCTTGATAGTATGAGGTCCCTCTGTCTCACTGCTCACTTCTGTCTTTTATGTCTCAAGACATTACCTCAGGATACAGTCCAATCTTGTAGACTGAGTTCTGCCTTACTAACACAACTGCCACCCATCCTCCCTCATTAACATCATAGAGGCAGGATTTACAACTTATAGGAAAACCACACAATACCAGGAATCATGGCCCCGCCAAACTGATACACACATTTTTGAGGGGACATAATTGAAACCATGACACTGAGTGAATTTTGTCAGATGCAAAAGGACAAATGTTGTATAAGACCACTATTATAAGAAGTCAAGAAAAGGTTTAAACAGAGAAGAAAACATTCTTTGATGGTTACTAGGGTGGGGAGGGAGGGAGAGGGGTATTTACTAACTAGATAGTAGACAAGAATTATCTTAGGTGAAGGGAAGGATAACAGATGCTACAGGGGAAGTCAGCACAACTGGACTAAACCAAAGCTAAGAAGTTTCCTGAATAAAAAAAACCACTTTGAGGGACAGAGTAGCAGGGGCACTGGTCTGGGGTCCATGGCTTCAAGGGATATCTAGGCCAATTGGCATAACAAAGTTTCTTAAGAAAATGTTGTTCATCCCACTTTGGTGAGTGGTGTCTAGAGTCTTAAAAGCTAGCGAGCAGCCATCTAAGATGCATCAATTTGTCCCAAGCTACCTGGAGCAAAGGAGGATGAATAACACCGAAGACACAGGGAAAGTATTAGCCCAAGAGACAGAAAGGGCCACATAAACCAGAGACTTCATCAGCCTGAGACCAGAAGAACTAGATGGTGCCCCGCTACCACCAGTGACCGCCCTGGCAGGGAACGCTACAGTGAGTCCCTGATGGAGCAGGAGAAACGTGGGGTTCAGAACTTAAATTCTAGCAAAAAGATCAGATTTAATGGTTTGACTGAGTCTGGAGGGACCCCAGAAGACATGGCCCCAGACTCTGTTAGTCCAAAACTAAAACCATTCCTGAGGCCAACTCTTCAGACAAAGATTAGACTGGACTATGGGACATAAAATGTTACTCATGAAGAATGTGCTTCTTAGATCAAGTAGATACATGAGACTAAATGGACAGCTCCTGTCCAGCGATGGGATGAGAAGGTAGAGAGTGTCAGGAGCTGGATGAATGGACACAAGAAATCTGGGGTGGAAAGGAGGAGTGTGCTGTCACATTATAGGGAGAGCAACTAGGGTCACAAAACAATGTATGTATACATTTTTGTATGAGAGAGTAACTTGAATTGTAAACTTTCCCTTAAAGCACAACAATAAAAAAAAATAATAAAAATAAATGTGTTCATAGAACAAAAGGAAATCAGGAAAACATTGTTTAAATAAAATGAGAATATTAATAAAGAGCTAGAAATTATAAAAATAATTCAAACAGAAATTCTGGGGCTGAAAAGTAAAATAACTGAAATTAAAAATTCACTGGTGGAGCTCAACAGCATATTTGAGAAGGCAGAAGAAAGAATCAGTGACCTTGAAATAGGGGAATTGAATTGATCCAGTCCGAGGAACAGAGAGAACACAGAATAAAGAAAAATGAATGGAGCCTAAGACACTTGGGGGCCAGTCAAGCAGACAAACATACACATCATGGACATCCCAGAAGGGGAAAAGAGAAAGAAACAGAAAGAAGAGTAGAAGAAATAATGGCTAAAAACACTCAAATTAGATGAAAGACATAAGTCTACATTAAAAAAGCTCAATAAACTCCAAATAGGATAAACCAAAAGAGATCTACACCAAGATACATTATAATCAAATTGTCAAAAGTCTTGAAAGCATCAAGAGAGAACTGAATCATCATATAAAAAGGAACTCAAAGAGACTTGGTGCCAATTTCTCCTCTGAATCATGAAGGCCAGAAGGCAGTGGGATGTTGTATTTGAAGTGTTGAAAAGAAAAAAGCAAACAACAACAACAAAAAACCTTCCAGCCAAGATTTCTGTATCCAGCAAAATTGTCCTTCAAAAGTGAGGGCAAAATTAAGACATCCCCAGATAAACAAACACTGAGGGAGTTTGTTACCATGTGACCTGCCTTACAAGAAATGCTAAACAGAATCTTTTAGTTTGAAATGAAAGGACACTAGATAGTAACTTAAAATTGTATGAAGAAACAAAGATATCCAGTAAAGATAATTTCATGGGGAAATACAAAGCCTGTTTTAATTTCTTTTTCTTTTGTAACTCTATTTGTTATGTCCCACATAATATAAAAGAAAAAGGCATAAAAATAAATATATATTTATATAATTGAACACACAGTGTATAAAGATGTAATTTGTGGCAATAACAACATAAAAAAGGGAACAGAGCCATATAGTGACAGAATTTTTGTTTGTTATTAAAGTTAAATAAAAAAAACCATTGCCATTGAGTCAATTCTGACTCATAGCAGTCCTATAGTTGGAATCTACTCAATGACAATGAGTTTGTTTTTTTGGTTTTATTAAAGATAAATTGGTATAAATTCAAACTAGATTGTTATAAATTTAGAATGTTAAGTGTAATCCCCATGGTAATCTTAAAATTTTACACAAATGGAAATGAGAAGAGACTCAAAATGGTTCACTACAAAAAATCAAGTAAACACAAAAGAAGACATTATGGGAAGAAATGAGGGACAAAATGGTGTAACACACATAGAAATAAATATCAAAATGGCAGAAGTAAATTCTTCCCTATCAGTGGTTACTATACATGCAACGGAATATTATTCAGCCAAAAAAAGAAATGAAGTTCTGATACATGTTACAACATGGACTAATCTTGAAAAGATTGCAGTAAGTGAAATAAGTCAGACACAAAAGGACAATTATTGTATGATGTTGCTTATATGAAGTATCTAGAATAGGCAAATTTATAGAGACAAAAGTAGATCAATGGTTACCAGGGACTGTAGAGAGGGAGGAATGAGGAGTTATTGCTTAAGGGATACTGAGTTTCTTTTATGGATAATGAAAAATTTTGAAGGCAGATGGTGGCAGTGGTTACACATGATAGTGAAGGTAACTAATATCACTGAATTTTACACTTAAAAACTGTTAGATTGGCAAGTATTGTGTTATATATATTTTACCAAAATAAAATACAAATAAAAAAGAGTAAGCCATGACTTCATACTGATATGAAATAGATGAATAAATAACTGGGGAACAGAGAAACCTCCTTCTTAGGGTAGAATATCAACTAATAAATGTAAATTGAATAGTTAAAATGGAATATCATCAACTGGCAACCGTCATAGTAATAACTGATTCTGGCAGGAAGCCTCCGTGGATGCTGAAATCAGAGCATGAAGATTTGATGTGGAGTGAGATGCTCACATGGTCTTAAAGTATCTCTTCACAAAGTGATTGCCGAAGGAAAAGTGGAACATGTGGTGGGAACGCTGGGCAGGGGGAGTTATCATATGACTGAAGGTAACATCACCTGCAATTGGACAAAGCTAAATTGCATGCCACCTAAGTTGCAATGAGAAGACACTGTGTCACTTCTGTGATATTCCTGTTGAAGTATATAGCCTGAATCTACTCATGAGAAATAAATCAGAAAAAATATCCAGAGAAATTCTGCAAGCTATCTGGTTTGTAATATTCAAAGGGTGAAAGATATAAAAGTTCTGTAATGATCAAAAGAAACTGGGCAGACATAATCTGTAGGTGTAAAAAATGATCCTGCACTGGAATTCTGTTTGCAATTAAGAATGTGATTGGGAAATTAGGTGAAACTTAAGAGAGGTTTAGATTGGACAGCAGTAAAATATTGTGTTTATTTGCTGATTTTGATAGCCAGGTTGTGACTATGTAGGAAAGTGTTCTTATTGTGAAAAATGAGAACTCAAGTATTTGTGGGTAGTGCAGAATCATGGCTACAAATCTCTCTTGGGAGATTCAGGAAAAGTTAACTTGTGCTATTATCGCAAATTTTCTTCAAGTTTGAAATGATTTCAAAACATTAAGGAAAAATCAATTCTGCGTGTATGCGTGTGTAGGCAATGTAGTGGGGAGTGGGTAAAGATATAATAAAGCAGATAAAAGCATGATGGTTATAAAGTATTAATTGTTGAAGCTATGTGATAGGCACATGTGGATTCACTATAATATTCTATTTTTGTGTGTGATTTTTGTGACCTGGGCAATTTGTTTGACTTTTGTAAGTCACAGTACAATGGGGCAAATGCTAATTAGACATATCCAAAGAGTCCAATGTATTAGGTTCTGTAGTATGCATATAATGGATTTCGATTAAGGGGCTTACTATACTTAATAGCTTGATAGCTCCTTGCTATATTAGACAAGATAGAGATAACAAATAAAGATACCAACCAGTCTAGCATGTGTATGAGCAAGAGAGATGAGCCTGGGGAAATGCAATGAACCAGGTCATGCATTGTTATTTACACCCAAAAGAAATGTTTGAATTTATCACTTCCATGTACTTAAGCAAGATTTTCTTAAATACAGTGAGGAATATGGAATGATGGAGGTGGCACTGGAGCTAGGAAGGTGAGTTAGGAATTAAGAGGATTACATGTGAAATAGAGAATGTGGCCATAAGACTCTCGAGAGAGAAAATACATGAAAATGGAAATTCTACTTCATTTATTGTTAAGTAATCTCCTTCCAAGGAGCCCTGGTTGCACAGTGGTTAAACGTGGGGCTGCTAACCAAAAGTTCAGTGGTTTGAACTCACCAGCCCCTCCATGGGAGAAAGATGTGGCAGTCTGCTAGTGTAAAGACAACAACCTTGGAAACCCTATGGGACTGTTCTACTCTGTCTTAGAGAGTCACTGTGAGTTGGAATAGACTCAATGACAATGAGTTTGGTTTGGTTTTTAATCTCCGACCAGATTGACTCTCCAGCAAATAACAACAAACTCTAAACAAACTACAAATTAATGACTGCTTAAAGGCTGGAAAGTGAAAAAAAAAAAGCAGCAAGATTCTGGATGGAAGTTAATACTTGGAAGAAAGGAACATAAGTTATTTTTCTTTCCTTCCTCCCTTCTTTTCTTCCTTCCTCCTTTCTTTCTTTCCTTTCTTCCTTCCCTATTGTTTTCTTTTCTTTTCTTGTTCTTGTTCTTATTCTCGTTGTTCTTGTTTTTCTTGCTGTTGTTCTTCTTCGTTATCACTCTCCTTCTTTATTTCTAATAGCTTTTTGTCTGAGTGAAGTCAGCAGTCTGTGCTGTGACTGGTGGTTAAAAGTCCAGTAGAAATCTCTGGATAATTATGGAGCCATGCATTCATGAGATAGACTCCAAGAAGCCTACTTAGGAATAAAAACACTGAACTATGATTTAAATTGCTGCCCGAGAGAGCATTTGCCATTGGAGTCCAATAAAATTAATTGCTTGCTAAAATAAACACACCAACACTCTTTGGAGGACTGAAATATAATCCAGCATCTCTATAATACAATATTCACAACGTCCAGGAAACAATTCAAAATTACTTGATTTATGAAGAACATTGGAGATCAATATCCATTATGAACAATCATAGAATAATCCTTAATAAAAATATTCAAGAATCAAATACTTCAAATTATGATCTTTAGCTTCAATTCACCTCCTTCATCTCACAATGAATGTCCAATTTTGTAAAAATGGCATGGGATCAGCATCTGACCTTCTCTAACTCCACAAGGGGGAAGGAGAATCCAGATCAACAGCCCAAGGCTGATTCCTATGAGGCAGAGGTCAGATAGTAGACATTTCTGCCATCTTTACCAATTCTGACATCAACTGTCCCTCCCATGGCACTTTCTACTTCTCTGCTGGGTTTGATAATTCATTGCAATGGCCACACAGAAATCACAGACAATACTCACAATTTTGGAGTTTGTTAGGGAAGTAACAGGTTACAATCCAAGCTCAGGAACACTCAAGATACACTTCTTCCGTCAGGACAGCCTATTTTCATCTGTGCTCGCAGGCACACCTCTCTCTGGACTTAGGCCTCTGCCCTGCTCAGGCATGTGTTACAAAGCTCTTTTTATCCCTGCCAGTAAGTCCCCAGAGGCACCCCAGGCACTCAGCTTTCCAATCTGTGGGCCGGGAAGCCCCACTATGAGGTCTCTTGCCAGTCTCTCCTGCACTGCTTCTCACCATCTTTAGGATTATAGCTAGATCTCTCTCTTGGTCTCCTGGTTTTAGGAGTTTCTCTGCTCAGGAATCCTGGGCCCAAAGGACTCACTTTCTGCTTCTGACTGTTCTTCCTTGGAGGCGGTGGGATCTTCTCTCTCCTACCACCAGCATGGCTAATTTCAAGCCCAGAAAAATGGCAAAACTGACCCATCCCCTTGGTGGGCCACAATTACTCTATTTGCACAGTCGCACCCAATCACTTGAGTGAGAGTTACAAGACCATGAATAGAAAGGCCACACAAAAGCGATCCACTGCACCACAAATTTCATTCTGCCTGGATGCATATAGTTTGTTATTTTATTTTTATGTTTAGGCCTCTAGTGGAAAATAATACTAAAAATAATGTGAGAATACTGTGTAAATTTATAGAATATGATACCTGTCCCCAGGGCTTCTCCAGTCTTGATCTGTGTCCACTCTGGTCAATTCATATAAGTTATTAATTTGCCAAGCTCTACAATTAAGAAATTCTGTTAAGTTTTGTTTGTTTCTGATTATTATGTGTTTTGCATCTTTCCTTCCCACTTATTCCAACTGGTCTTAAGTCATATCGCCTCTGCATCCTTAAAAGAGACCAGATAATTCAAATTGATATATTAAACGCTGAGAAGATACAATGCATTATTCCAAAGAGATAGCATCTATATTTTGGCATTTTCCGTTACCTCAGTGAAGTACAGGTTATGAGAGTCACAGAATTGTAAAAGCTTTCAGTGAGATATGGGTAGGCTGGCTAACCTTAAATCATGACATAAATGACTTAGCTCTATTTTCATTCATTCAGTAAACATATATTCCAGGTATTCTTCTAGTTGCATTTAAGGACTCTGGGGGCCAAAGACTTTGATAATCGTAGAAAGGAAAGAAAAGGGTACCTGTCTTGTGATCAGACAATGGAGATATTTGATATTTTCCTAAAACAAAAATAATATTCTAATATTTGCAAGCATCTATTATTAACAAACTAAGCAGAATCAAACTTTAAAACTTTAAAAAGTTAACCTTAGAGGGAGTTCCAGCAAAATGGCGCCCTAGGCAGAAGCACCACACCGTCCCTCCACAGCAAAGATCCGAAAAACTAAGCCGAACAGAGAATACAACAATCCTGAAACCCTAAAACATCAAATGAAGAGATAAAGAACTCAGCCAAGCACCAAATGGAGTGAGAAAACTGACAGA